>NW_024387525.1:0-85758 GCF_900408965.1 Simochromis diagramma
TTGTTAAGTAGCACAATGCTCATTTAGTTGTCAGTTAAACAAATTATTGAAAGAAGTATAAATGCATATTAGGCAGTTGCAGTATGAAAAAGAAAAAAACTGCAGTAATTTGCATGATAATCTGTGTAGCTTGAGTGTAATGTTAAAAGTTTGTTTTCATGAGCTGTTAATGCATATTTGAATTGTGGGAGAGCAATATTTTCTCACCTTTCATAAAGGATGGTTCAATGTATCCAGTGCTAAAGGGGACCATACATGAAGCAATGCAGCACATTTACTTAATTAGAGAATTCATCCAGCTCTTATTATCGTTCCCACACAGATGCTTCCAGCTTCACGTCACTCAGTTAGGAACCTTCTTAAGTAAACCGACTGTTAAACTGCAGCCTTTGACTGGAGCCCATCTGAGCTTTCACTGGACACACACTGATACTGGTCATCCATCGCAAAGCTAACACGGATAGACAGGCAATTATTCACACTCACATTCACACTTTTGTCAATTTAGAATCACTGATTAACCTAACACACATCGGAGAAAACTGGAGTACTTGGAGTGAATCTATGCAGTTTTTGTTGTTTTGAAAAAAATACATATTCCTTTTATTTGCCTCTAAAAAGTGGGGTTAAGGTTAATTGTAATCATCAATCACAGAGAGAGGCCTTTAACTCGACATCCAATATTTGTTATGAAATTTTAGTAATGTATAACTTTAAGACCGAACTGAAAGGCCTGAAGTAACAAAAAATAATAATAATGCACAAATTTTATTAATGACAAATTAGCTGCATAGACAGATCATTGATGGTTGGGTCTGTGTATTAATGATGTGCAGACATAAATCAGTTCACAGAGTCATATTGTAGTTTCGTGTCATTCTTTTTTGGACTGAAACAAGTCACACTACTGTAAATCAATTAACTTCAGAGTGCAGACTTAAAATTAAGTTACACTCAGGTTAGCATGAGACCAATATCAATAGTTTCTCAATTATATAATGGGTATAACAAGTAATCTTTTAAAAACAGGTGAAGAATATAACAATATCCAGTTAAATTAACACCTTTACAGAATCATCTGTGCTGCAAACACTGGTGGCAGCATACTGAGCGAGCATGATTTCCAGTAAATTAATTCAGAGCCAGTTTCCATAGTAACACTCTTCACAGGCTGCCCTCCGCCCCCCTACCCATCATTCTCTTAGCTACTGTGCAGTGCAGGCAGTGCAGCAATGGAGAATACTGTGCAATGCAACCGTCTCCAGCGTGGCACATTAACCTACTTCCACACCAGAAACAACCCGGATGCGGAATTAGAGAGAAGGAGGATGAAAAATGATGGATGAATGAGGAGAAAAGTGCAAGGAGAAAAAAAGGTTTGAGTGGACTGAACTGCATGGAAGGCAGAATGAAGGACACACAGAGGGGAGAGAAAGGACGAACTCGGGATGGAAAAGAAGTGAGTACTATGAGAGAAGGGCAAAGAGGAGAGGTGGAAATAAAAGGCACAATGAAAAAACTGAGTACAGGTAACAAGACAGAACTTAAATGGACAATATCAATGGAAGACTGAATATGTATCATCATTATTCATATTAAAACAAGAAAATAAGATCCTGGTCTCAGTAAATATTTACTCGCATCAAAGGAAACAGTTAATGTATGCCAGTGAAAATGAGAATGAACTGAAAAATCAATTTAAAAAAATGTTGATTGCTGCTGAAAATCACAACTGAACCCATGACTTCTCTGCTACACTCTTTGGCACATGTTCCTTCTTGCCCATCGCATCCCTCTTCACTCAGTGGTCCTGATGAGAGGATGGAAATTCCCTGCCTCCATTTCATTTGCCCTGCTTCCTAATCACAAGTCAAAGATTTATAGATGAAGATCTTTCACCACAACGAGGGTATATTCCAAGAGGCGGGCTCTCCTTAGAATTTCCCATGAGAGGATACCGTTTAAAACATCCGCTCCTCTTATTCTAATTAATCCACCTGAGAGTGAAACATGAACAGACAGACAAAGGGGGGAAACTGAGAAGATATACGATGACTTACCGACATGAGTGATGACACACTCGACCCTCTGTAGCAGCTCCTGAACCGACATCTCGTCCTCTCTCAGCCAGCACAGCATCTCAGGGTGTGGGTTGCATCCACTCTTCTCTTGATCTCTCTTCGTCTCACTCTCTCTCTCTGCTGCCACGCCTCCTCTCGTCACCCTTCCACCCCAGACAGTCTCCCCTGCTTTTGCTCCCTAATCCAATTTTCTCCCCTGAGATTTGTGTCTCCCTTTCTTCCCCTCATATATGTTGATTCTTATTTATACTCTTATTCCAAGTCCTTCCTCACATTTATCACCATCACAGACAGCCACAAAGCCTGGGGATAATGATAATGTTGATGCCACTCCCAGCCACTTAGCTAAATAGTAAGTCTACGTATAAAATAACCACGCTGCTAGTAAGGCACATATAAAGTAACAAAAAAAACCCATTTGGGGTTGATAGAATAGAAAATAAAATAGCTTAGTCAATTGAACGGTGAGCAAGATAATCTGCCAGTCAGTGTTCAGTAAAAAACAATGGCAAGGTAACTGTTAAGCAATTAAACAATAAAAGCCAGAACAAGTCAAGCGGAAAGACAACAAAAGAGGCAATTTGTTTGTCACCCTATCAGTCAGAAAACTGTGCCAATAGTAAAAAATAAAACTGCATTTTCAGAAAATTTGTAAGTAAAAACATCCAATTATTGATCAGCCATCCAGACACGAATAGAGTCAACCGTTCCTTGTCATGATGCTCCAAGCCCCAACTGAAAACCAGAAAAATCCTCATAGAACAAAAGTAAATATTTACAGCACCTCTAACCTAGGAAAAGACAGAATGCTCCTCAGCCAGGGGAGATAGTTGAGTCAACTCCATTGAAAGGGAAACTCCTCAAGCTTGATGGGCAGGAAATCAGTGGTGCTGCTGCTTTGATGATGTTCTATTTGCTCTCATAAAGAAGCTGAGTCACACAGAGGGAAAACGAATCAGAAGGCTGCTTCACCTGCCTGCAGGGCGGAGGGAGAGACACAGAGCTGGCTGAGGGTGGGGTGGGGGTTAATAGGTCCAAGAGAGAAATCCTGGTGCCTGGAGCTGGACTGTAAGAGGAGTGGAGCCCCAGGAACACACAATGATTATCAAATTAAACATTATAAAAATATATATATTCTGTTTTTGTTAAATATGTAGGAAAATAACATAAAACATTTTTAAAACCCTACATATTTAGCCATCAAAAAGACCGTGTTAAATTAAATAACTCATGCGACTCATCACGCAAGAGCACGAACAAAACAAATCATTTACGCTTTCACTTCACAGAGTCATTCGGTGCTACTAAAGCCACTCTGCTAATCCAGCTCCACATTTTGCCAGAACCAAACAATGTAAGGGGCTCTAGCATCTCTCCATGGCCCTGTATGCTCCTGGGACTGTCTATTAGCCAGAGACATCTGTGCTCTTGCTACTCATTCATCTTTTCTCTGCAGGCAATCACAGGCTGTACAACAGAAACAGCCAAGATCAATGGCCCATCAACTGGCAGACAAAACAAAGCACATAATCCTGTATTTCTTAGGAACATGACTACACAGTGTTTGTTTTTGTCAGATGAAATCATTAAATCTAAACTATCGGATTATTTATTTGTTTATTTGTCTAAAATTTAACAGTTTAGAATATAAGCGGAAATATTGCGTATTAACAAACCAAACGAAAATAACGGGAAATTATGAAGGATACAGAATGAAAAGGAGACCAAAAAAAGCCCCTCTCCCCCAAAAGGAGAAAGGGATGAGAGGAGACGTGACTAAGGAAACGAGCGGCGTCTGCACCATATGATTGGAAGTTACACAATGACGTCGGCGGAAGTGTTTTCGGCCTCTAACGCGGGAAGACTCACAGACGCTGTTGAGGACACGGAGTTAAGCAGACAGGGGTCGAGCCAGCTGCCAGAATTATTATTACTACTACTGGAGTTTTAGATATTCATTCACTCCGCCCTAGGTAAGACTTCTAAAGCGGTCCATGTTTATGAAAAAAGACACAAGGCGGCCCTTTGGAGCTAACAACGGGGCTAATGTTATTAGCTCATAGTAAGCACAGTGGCTAACTCACCTAGCCTCGTTAGCTTCCATGATAAGTTGTGCTATAATGCTAAAAACAGTGCCAAATGCCATTTAATGTTCAGGGAGACGGCGTGGAAATATTTCTTTAAGTGTTTACTAACCGCAGCTAACATGGGCTACACACCAGTGATGTCTGGGTCAAGCTGTCTCTGCTGTTCAAAGTAAACCACTAACTTCACTTTCTCATTAGCGAGCTGCATAACGAATACAGTTCGGTCTGTTGTGATGTTAAATTTCTTAAGTGCCGCTCTTGCATCCCAACGTTATGATGTCAAATTTTAACGTTTACTGTCCAACGAATGAAATAAGGCTTGACGTTATCGATTAATGATTGTTATTCAAATTCAAATTTTATTTGTCACGTACACAGTCATACACAGTACGATATGCAGTGAAATGCTTAGACAACTGCTCGTGACCTAAAGAAAAAAAAGGAAAAGGCTATGAATAAGATAGGAAATAAATATGAAAAATTAAAAAGGGTAAATTTAACTAGGAAGGAATAAAATATAAATTAAGGTTAAAAATGAAATAACTGTACAACACAAATTAGAATGAAGGGTAAATTTAACTGGGAAAGAATAAGATAAAATATATAAATTAAAGTTGGAAAATAAAATAACTGTACAACAAAATACACAATACACAGTATAGAACTATATAAGAATGTATGAAGAAATATAAATAAATAAATAAATAAACATATACACAATAACAGCAGCTGTACAAGTCATGTCTTTTTCTCCAGTGTTCAACCATTCTTTAAACGATCTGTTAACTCATGCTTGTGCATACCGGGTCTAAAAAGACTTGTAGCAAATCTTTCAGTACAACAGAGCGATCTTTCTGAGGCGTACCTCTTCTTCTTTTGGCTGCACTGTTAAGGGGTCGCCACAGTGGATAATGTGCCTCCATCTCGCCCTACTCCTAGCATCCTTCTCTGTCACTTCAACTCTGCATGTCCTCCCACACTACGTCAATGAACCTTCTCTGTGTTCTTCCTTGTTTCCTCCTTTCTGCTAGCTCCATATTCAGCATCCTTTGTCCTAGATATCCACTGTCTCTGCACTTGTCCAAACTGACAGAAGTGGACTGAAACTGACTTTACTCCTACACAGCACCCATGCTATCTTGCATAGATAGAGCGCTTTAGGTTGAAGTTGTAAAATGTTGTTTTTTTTGTTTCTTTCTTTGGGTTTTGTTTGTTTGATTAACTTGGCTCCCTCTCTAACTTTGTCTCCAACACTACTCCGTAATCAATGGTTGGGAGATGGTGACACTAACAAAAAGACAGCAGGCTGAGCTGGAGCTAAAGATGCTTTCATTTTCTTGAAAGTTACCTGAATGAACAGGATTAGAAATAAGGGGTGCATATATGATGAAGATCATAATTGGCCTGCAAATGGTAAATGGCCTGCATTTGTATAGCGCTTTTCTAGTCCCTAAGGACCCCAAAGCCCTTCACACTACATTCAGTCATTCACCCATTCACACACACATTCACACACTGGGGATGGCAAGCTACATTGTAGCCACAGCTGCCCTGGGGCGCACTGACAGAGGCGAGGCTGCCGGACACTGGCGCCACCAGGCCCTCTGACCACCACCAGTAGGCAAACATGGGGTTAGTATCTTGCCCAAGGATATTTGGCATGCAGCCAGGAGGCAGCCTGGGATCGAACCACCGACCTTCTGATTAGTGGCTGACCTGCTCTGCCACCTGAGCTACAGCTTGATAATTTGGATTTCAATTATTCTGGCATGTTATGGTTTACTTGTTAGGTGACATGTCTTTGAATATTGCAGCTTTCACGAGAATACCTTGATTAAACAAGGCAGCTACATGTGGATATCATGGTACAGGATGGAATTCAGCACAGTGCTGGACATTTGTTTTATCTGTGTTTCCAAAATATTGTTACAACCTACCCTACCTCTGTATAATTATGATATAATAATTATAGTGTGTGCATTTTGTATGTTCATTTTAACAGAATAAAGAAGAGTCATGCAAGCATTTTTGAAAGGAGCAACAGGTCAGGCAGCCAGGCCTCAGAAAGATAAGGCAGTGGCTGGACCCAGTGCAGAGAAGAAGGCCAAGGCTGTTCCTTGGGTAGAAAAGTAGTAAGTATGACCCACAAAGTTGTACTGTACAGCAGTACATCTGATTAACTATACAGAGTTACAGGAATCTCAAGAATCCTTCAGGACAAAACTTAACCGCCTTTTAACCGGGGGACTGTTCAGTATTGCCATAGAAATCCAACATTTTTTAGTTTTTTTTTTTTTTTAGTCTTGGGGTTGATTTACAGAAATGTTTAATCTGTAAAATGCATAATGAATAATAGCGTCATGTGTCTCATTTTTACATTTTGATCATCTTTTGATGTCGCAGTGAAATTCAGGATTGTTTCTTGACTCAAGATGATTATTAAATCCCCCAAACATGGAACACATAGTTTGCATGTAAGTGCGTTGGAGGGTGACCACAAAGCTACAAATAAAACAGTTGGATGTACGTTTTTTTTTCCTTCCCCATCTTTACAAAAATTTCTGGTCCTCATATATAATTTTGTGACAATTTCTGTTGCAGCTTTTAACTGACTGCCATTACTTCACAAATGTATTATTTATTATGTATATATTTATTTAATATTCTTATGCAGTGCACTATCATCCTAATATATTTTATTCTATCAGTTATTGTGTAATAGATGGTTACACTACAGTATTTTAACCTGGTTCTGTCTTTGTGATCCTTTTTTTTTTTGTGTGTGTTCTTCTCTTTTTGTAATTTTGTTCAGCAGTGCTTCTGTGATATGTTGACTAATGACAATAAAAGAATCTAAAGTCATATTTTTGTGAAACTTTTGTTTAACACACAATTATCACCTAAATTATGATATAAGGTCATGTTTGTCATTTTAGAGGCAAGACAATGTGAAATGTAATGGATAGTGAGTCATATTATTGACTTTCAGATGTTTAAATTGAACAAATATTTCACGGTGATGCGGTTAAAAGTGCTTCTGTTTTGTTGTTGCACAGTTCTCTGGAGTCTATATATAATCTGTAGCCTGTGCTGATATTGAAGCTTGTGAGGTACTCAAACCAGTTTTTGTTTTCTCTTTCTTCAATGAACTCCAGCAGGCCAAAGTGTGTTGATGAGGTGGCCTTTCAGGAGGAGGTTGTAGCAGTGTTGAAGAAGTCTCTGGAAGGAGCAGATGTGAGTAACATTTGGTTGTTTTGGGGTTTTTTTATCGCCTTGGCTGCATTACTGCATTTGGTTTGTTGATGACAATGAAAATGCCATACACTCTGGTTTTTGGTCCCTTTAATCTTGTGATTCAGAACAGAGCCTTTCAAGATCATAATGTGGAGGGTTGTTTTGGGTGGAAGTGGACAGTAAACATTTCTCTTATCTGACAGAAAACTTTAGTCAGCAGACTTCCCATCACCTGATAGATGAGTGTGTTTTTGTTCTCGTGCATGTACCACGTATACTGTAAGAATGTTTTCGAACTTGTGTCAGATTGCTTTGTCACAATGTAGCAGTGTGTTGTCAGATATACAGTATAAACATGGTTATTTCCAATATTTTTGTATTCAGGTTGTACTTGTGCTCATTTTGCACATTCTGCAAGGCCATAAAGGCACAGTATCATTGGATCTGTGTTTAAATTGCAGCTTCCCAACTTGCTCTTCTATGGCCCTCCTGGAACAGGAAAGACCTCTACCATCTTAGCTGCTGCCAGAGAACTTTATGGGTGGGTAAACTCTATGTGTGGTATTTGATAAGAGATTTCACATCAGTCATTTCTTCATCATAGTTTTTAAACCTTTGTTGATCTCTCTCCTTTTTTCTTTGCACTGTTGCTGCTCATATTTGACTCGTGTCTCTGTTTTCAGTCCAGAACTGTACAGGCAGAGGGTGCTGGAGCTCAATGCCTCAGATGAAAGAGGCATCCAGGTCGTCAGAGATAAAGTCAAAAACTTTGCTCAGCTCACTGTTGCCGGGACACGCCCAGAGTGAGTGAGCATTTTACAGTTTGTGATAATCAGAAAACAGCTAGACTTATTTTTTGTTTTGGGTTTTTTTGTATGAGGTTACTCACATTTATAAATTGGTAAATGTGAATTAAAAGGCAAACTGGGATTGTTTTCAGCTCTGCATACATCAGACGTCATCCTCTAATTGTAGAGCCAATCACAAACTGAAGGAATAAGTTCCTGTATGTACAGTTTTCCTTTAAAACATGCAAATATTTTTGGCTATAAAGGTAAAGTGACTGTGCGTCATAAAGCACATTTCAGTGGTGCCAGCAGTGCTCTGATGATAACTCAGTTTACAGACAGAACAGCTTTTGGAATAATTATTGAAATAAAGTACCAAAGTCTGTCAGTAAAGTCCAAACTAATGTTGAAACTTTCACTATTTTGCTACATTTGCAGCGGGAAGTCGTGTCCTCCTTTTAAGATCATCATACTGGATGAGGCCGATTCCATGACAGCGCCAGCTCAAGCTGCTCTCAGACGGACCATGGAGAAGGAGTCTCGCACAACTCGGTTTTGTCTCATCTGTAACTATATAAGCAGGTCTGCTGTGGGTTGTTGCTCAGAATCAATTAAACACACAGATTACACAGTTAACACACAGTTATTGTAATCCTGCTTGTATGTCTGTGTGTTTTCTAGGATTATTGAGCCTCTGACTTCTCGGTGTTCCAAGTTTCGCTTCAAACCTCTAGCCAATCAGATCCAGGAAGAACGTCTACTAGAGATATGCGAAAAGGAGAACCTCAAGTACACCAAAGAGGTAGGAAGAAAGAAAATGATTGTGCTGCTATCCGGTCTTCAAGTGATGATGTGATGAATCCTGCTTCTGGGCCCAAACGACTGAGCGTTTAATAAGGCTGTTGTGTTTTTAACATGTTTTAATGCTTTGTATCTTGTTCTATTTAATCTCAACAAGCCCCTAAAACAGTCAGTGATCACAGTGGTCGGCCTCTCTGTTTTTATTACCACTATTCATTTTAAAGCTTCAGGTTTTGAAACCTTACGATGTAACTACAGCCGAGCCCATGCAGCAGTATATTAATGACTAACCTGGTATTTTGGATGGATTATATCAGTCGTTCTCCTGGCTGAAGTTTGGTCCTTTTACAGCATCCTGCCATGCGGTTGCATTTGTCCCTAACCTTCAGGAACCATCACGTTAACTTTTATTGAGTGGAAAAAAGTTAGCGTTCGTCCTCCAGCCTATCTGTGTTTATGCTAACATAGCTGTGTCGCTAGCGATCATGTAGCACATCATTATATACCAGCTAGCCAAACTTCAGTAACCCTATAAATGTCACTGCTGTTTAGTTTTCTGTCTTCATTTATGTCGGAAGTGATAGCAGAGCTGTACATCTTAATTTTTTTCAGAAATCTCTGTCAGAACATGGTATATTATATTTAGATGGAAAGTAGCGAGCTAACTTCCTGCTAACTTCTAACACCGTTAAATTTAATAAATTCTGTTTTCATGGATGCCTGGATGTTAAACTTAATTGTTACACCTGGTAAAGCAGCAACACTGATCATTTTATTACAGATGAAAGAATTTAGACAGTTTTTCAATCCTCAGTGATGCCGCAGTGATCGTTTGACTGTGACCTTAAGCGGAGTTTGGGCCCAGACACGGCTAATGACGTCAGATTTAAAGACCAGATAGTGTAATGTAGACCTGTGAGAAATTTCTAAGATGTCTTACGCACTTCTAGTGTAGGTTCATTTTTTTAATTGCTCCATACATGGGGAAAAATGCCTCCATAAAAATTATTTGAAAGTGCTCTTTGATTTTAACTGAGAGGCTGACTTAAAAGGAGAGTGTAAAAGAAATTACCAGACATAATAATCTTACCATTGGGTGCTGTTAAATGTTTTATGTTTTTTTCTTTACAAAAGCAGCACACAAAAAGAAAAAGATTCATGTAACAAATAAAAGAAAGTCTGCTCTTTCCTTTTATTACTAATGAAGCTGTAATCTTCAGCAGTGACCGTATCTGCAGGTTTAAAGATGATCAGTTGCACACTTTTTAGGTCTTTTTGGAGACTGCTATGAGGATATGTGACATTTTAGTCCTTCTACAAAATGTCAAAAATAATTAAATAGTTGACCAGTACAAGTATAGTTTCAACACATTTATTTTACTCATCCACAAATACATATTGAATTTTTTCGTTTTTTTTACACAGAAGTACAAATCAGGGTTTAGTAAGGAGCTCAACTCAGAACGATGAGCTGTATCTTTTAACTTTGTTAATGTTAGATTGAGTCTGACCCTGGCACCACCAGTATTTTAAGATAAATCTGCACACATCCTCCCCATAACAGACTCAACAGAAAGTCAAGGTTTTAAATACCCAAGTAATTTGTGTCGTGCTCACTGTATTAAACTCACTTCCAGCCCTGTATTTTTGTTCTTGGACATTACTGAAGTAACTTTGCATGATTCACCATTCAAATCAATCCTTATTTGTCTTGTTTTTGTCCTTGGTGCAGACTCCCAGTTGAGTCCAGCCAGCTTTCTTGTGATTTGATTGCAGAGGCCAAAAAAAACAAAAACAAGACTCCCATTTTCCTGTTTGTTTAACTGCTCGGCTGTTAAGCCTGTCCACAAATGTATATGAGCAAACAGCTGTTTATTTTTTAATATTTAATGTTTAAAACAGGGGATTGTTGCAGTTGCCTTTTTTAGGTGTAGCAGACATCAGCCCCTGTACAACTAACTGGGGTTTAAGTTTGCAGTGTTCAGTAGCATGAGCAGAAAAGTGATATGTACATCAGTCAATTTACGATTCAATGCACTGTCACTCAATTTCATTAAGCAATAAGAGGCTCCACCTACTGGTCGAAGCACATACTACAGTCATTCTACATGATCCATTTCTATACATTTGATTTAATTGTATTAGTAGATGATTATTAACATCCTTTGCTGGTGCTGCATTTTCAAATAAAAAAAGAACGCAAAGTGTGTGAAGAGATGGTTTTTGTAAAGTATAAACATTTTTGCTTACCTGTAAAGTATTTTAGATACAGGGAATGTTCCTGCCTAAAATTTTGATTGTAACATAAATAGATGGATTATCATGACTGCAGACTTCTCTACATTTGTGAAGAGTACCGGTATGTGTGGCCTGCTCCCGTCGTAAGCACAATAGCACAAGGCAGAAGAGTTCTCAGTGACAGGCAGGAAGTGTTGAATATTCTTAACTGTATGATATGTTTAAAAAAAATGGCTAATGTAATTCAGATGCCTGAGGGCACAGCCAGTTTCCATTTCCATTTTACTGTGTTTGGTCTGGTAATACTGGCGGTGTTCCTCCACCACTGTCACTGTCCCTGGTCCTGTGCCCACCTTTCCCAGGTGGTAATCCATCCATGGTCAGAAATGTAGTCACTGTTGAAAAGAGAGTCTGATTTGAGTGACATCTATGTGCTGCATAACATGTGAGTGGAGGTATAGCAGAACTGCAACTGCTTCCTTTGCACAGCTGGTGGAGTCTGATAACTGTCTTTTCTAATCCAGAGTATAGCAGCATTGGTGCGGGTGTCTGAAGGCGACCTGCGGAAAGCCATCACATTTTTGCAAAGTGCTGCACGCCTCAATGTCGACAAGGAAATCACTGATTGTGCTGTTATTGAAATAGCAGGGGTGAGCTGGACTTCATTTGTATCACAGTAGACTGTAAGAAATGATTATTAACTGTAGTTAGAATGTCTTTCTCATCTGAGATCTTGCTTCTGCTCTCTGTTAGGTTGTACCTGACAAGATGATTGACAACCTGCTCCAGATCTGCTTCAGAGGAACATTTGAGAAACTGGAGGTAGCAGTCAGGGTAAGTGTTCTAATAGCCTGAAATAGATAGTTAAGCACAAAATAAAAGGTATGGCAATCAATCTTTAATCATCTTCTCTGTCAGAACATGGTGGATGAAGGCTACGCAGCCACACAGATCTTGACACAGCTTCATGAGTGTGTCATAGAGCAGGACCTGAGTGACAAGCAGAAGTCGACTATCACAGAGAAGATGGCAGTAAGTCATATAATACGGTGCTGTTTTTTTTGCAGCTACAATAGTAAGTCGGAATAAATGTAGAAGTTAAATCCTTTTTTTAATGACTCGATCTGTTTGTTTTTCTCTGGTTCAGGTTGTGTGCAAGTGTCTGTCAGATGGTGCAGACGAGTACCTGCAGCTGTTGAGTCTGTGTTCAGTCATCATGCAGGAGGCTTCCCACAACTAAATCCCCTTCCATAAACGTCATGGTCATCTGCTCCCATTGGGACCAAAGGCTTTACAGAGACACTTAACTCAGATTTATCTGCATTTGATTGTTGTTTGGGATGCTTAACCGTGGACACCAGGCGACAGTGATCATTCATAAACAACGTCAGAGCACTTCATTAAAAAAAAGAAAAAAGGACATGTTGGTACTTATCCAACATACTTTTGTACACTTTGAATTCTGGAAAATAATAAATAGTTCTTTCTCGTTTTCAGGGGTTCACTGTTTTTTATTCTTCAAGGAAAGTGTTGAGTTAACAAGCAAAACTGTGACGTGTGCTCTTGGTGCTTTCTTAACTGAATTGTAAGACATATAATACAGTACAGTGCAGGTTTGATCCACCTCTCGTTTAAACATAGTTTTGCTTTGGCATGATAATCACCCCAAACGCACTACCAGTGCAGTAAAAACATCATCAGTCATGAAATTGGCCTCCTTAGAGCCTGGACCTCAACATTATTGAAGTTGTGTGTTATCATCTTGACTGAGAATGAAACAAAAGGCATCCATCCAAAGAAAAGCTTTGGATATCTTTGAGGACACCTGGAGAACACTTTGTGAAGTTCAAGTTCAAATTTATTTATATAGCACTTAAAACAACAGGTGTTGACCAAAGTACTGTACAATACAATGGGCAAGGCAATAAACATAAAAAAACAGAATAGTGTTTTAGAAGAGAATAAAATCATTAAAAAAAAGTGAATAAAATCATAAAGTATAATAGTAACAAACTCATGATGAATCAAAAGACAGAGAATAAAAATGGGTCTTTACAGGGAGTGCAGAATTATTAGGCAAATGAGTATTTTGTCCACATCATCCTCTTCATGCATGTTGTCTTACTCCAAGCTGTATAGGCTCGAAAGCCTACTACCAATTAAGCATATTAGGTGATGTGCATCTCTGTAATGAGAAGGGGTGTGGTCTAATGACATCAACACCCTATATCAGGTGTGCATAATTATTAGGCAACGTCTTTTCCTTTGGCAAAATGGGTCAAAAGAAGGACTTGACAGGCACAGAAAAGTCAAAAATAGTGAGATCTCTTGCAGAGGGATGCAGCAGTCTCAAAACTGCAAAGCTTCTGAAGCGTGATCATCGAACAATCAAGCATTTCATTCAAAATAGTCAACAGGGTCGCAAGAAGCGTGTGGAAAAACCAAGGCGCAAAATAACTGCCCATGAACTGAGAAAAGTCAAGCGTGCAGCTGCCAAGATGCCACTTGCCACCAGTTTGGCCATATTTCAGAGCTGCAACATCACTGGAGTGCCCAAAAGCACAAGGTGTGCAATACTCAGAGACATGGCCAAGGTAAGAAAGGCTGAAAGACGACCACCACTGAACAAGACACACAAGCTGAAACGTCAAGACTGGGCCAAGAAATATCTCAAGACTGGTTTTTCTAAGGTTTTATGGACTGATGAAATGAGAGTGAGTCTTGATGGGCCAGATGGATGGGCCCGTGGCTGGATTGGTAAAGGGCAGAGAGCTCCAGTCCGACTCAGACGCCAGCAAGGTGGAGGTGGAGTACTGGTTTGGGCTGGTATCATCAAAGATGAGCTTGTGGGGCCTTTTCGGGTTGAGGATGGAGTCAAGCTCAACTCCCAGTCCTACTGCCAGTTTCTGGAAGACACCTTCTTCAAGCAGTGGTACAGGAAGAAGTCTGCATCCTTCAAGAAAAACATGATTTTCATGCAGGACAATGCTCCATCACACGCGTCCAAGTACTCCACAGCGTGGCTGACAAGAAAGGGTATAAAAGAAGAAAAACTAATGACATGGCCTCCTTGTTCACCTGATCTGAACCCCATTGAGAACCTGTGGTCCATCATCAAATGTGAGATTTACAAGGAGGGACAACAGTACACCTCTCTGAACAGTGTCTGGGAGGCTGTGGTTGCTGCTGCACGCAATGTTGATGGTGAACAGATCAAAACACTGACAGAATCCATGGATGGCAGGCTTTTGAGTGTCCTTGCAAAGAAAGGCGGCTATATTGGTCGCTGATTTGTTTTGTTTTTGTTTTTGAATGTCAGAAATGTATATTTGTGAATGTGGAGATGTTATATTGGTTTCACTGGTAAAAATAAATAATTGAAATGGGTATATATTTGTTTTTTGTTAAGTTGCCTAATAATTATGCACAGTAATAGTCACCTGCACACACAGATATCCCCCTAAAATAGCTAAAACTAAAAACAAACTAAAAACTACTTCCAAAAACATTCAGCTTTGATATTAATGAGTTTTTTGGGTTCATTGAGAACATGGTTGTTGTTCAATAATAAAATTATTCCTCAAAAATACAACTTGCCTAATAATTCTGCACTCCCTGTAGATGACTTAGTATCCAGTGTTGAGGAGGATCTGATATGCAAAGGCAATGTATTCCAAAGTTTGGGGGCAGCCACAGCAAATGCCCGTTCTCTGTGTTTTAATCTGAACCTAGGGATAACCACATGAAGAAATTACAAAAACGAGTTCAGTCTGTGTAGAAGAATAACTGGTCGCACAAATTGTTCAGTTTTTGCCTTATTTACTTTGATTTCATATATATTTGCGGATGTTTCAATAAATCGCTCCACCTTCCCATTTCCCTAGCAAAACATGAAGAAATAATTGATGGCTCAACACTTTTGCACAGTGCTGTAAGGATTAGTGTGTGGTATGGAGCAGCCAGTAAGTTTGTGCTTCAGCCTGTTTGTTAGCACTAAACACACTAAATGTGTCTGTACGGTTTATCTTGCTCACCAAGTTTGCTGTAGTTTACAAAACAAATAAAACAAAAATCAGCTGGTGGCAAAAGTACTAATGTACATGATGTAATGTTCATCACAAGGTTATGTGTCAGACATTGTTTGGCTTAGACACATTAGCTGGCACACTGGTATCTACAGATGATTTCACTTCTGGCAGAAGCACAGTGACTGTAGATGTTTAGCAAAGTGTGTTTACTTTTAACCACAGCAGTTTCGTGAAATGTCAGCACAAATCACCTGTTTCCTTTACCTTATCCAGCTTCACATCCTATAAGCGTGAAGCCCATTTCCATGTGGGGACTATGCTAAAAGTGCATATAGCACAGTTCTTGCTGTATTGCTTAGCCGTCTTAAAGCAGTGAGCTCCGTCCACTGTCATCAGTCACTTTCTTAATGATCCCACATCAACACAGAAAAGCTCCACCCTTCCACCTAATGGTGCGTGTGGTGTTTAACTTTGGGTGATAAGTTTATAATCACCCAGTACCAGAATCTGAAAAATGAGAAGTCCTTCTCTGCAACCACAGTATCAACTCATCACTGCTGTACTGTTTGATTTTTAGATTGTGCCATCCTATCTCATGTTCCGTGTTTTCAGCACGTGCTGTTCATACTTCCAGCCACAAGGTGCCACCAGAGTCCTTCAGAGCTGCATCTATGCTTGTTTTGTTTTTTTGTGGGGTTTTTTGTACATCTCACATCCTTGTTGGGAGCTTGCTCAGCAGCAAAGGGAGCACGTAACGCCACAGAGGGCAGGGCTGGTTTATTATGAGGTGTGGCTATGGCGCGCTAAAATGGAAATCTTTCTGGTTGTGGTGTCAATGTGTCTCCTTCTGTAAATGCAGGTTCACTTAGGTTTAAGAGGGCGCACAAATCAAAAGATAGAACTCATAAATTTTTTTCCACTATAATTTAACTTTATTGATATTAGATTCAAGTGTTACCCCCGCACCACTAATATTTTACCAGATTGTGATTTTTAAAATATAGATAAGGAGATACGGTACACCAAACCCTATCTTCAGTTATTATCCTGAAATATCACCTTATGGCCACAGTGAAGGCTCCAAAACACACAACACACACAGACTATAGTCAAAAGTGTGGACACACCTGATTTAAGGCTTTTCTTTATTTTTGTGACTATTTACATCGTAGATTCTCACTGAAGGCATCAAAACTATGAATGATCATGAATGAAATTTTGTAGTAAGCAAAAATGTGTGAAAAAAGTCAAAAGACACTTTATATTTTAGATTCTTCCAAATAGCCACCCTTTAGCTTTCATTACTGCCTTACACACTGTTGGCATTCTCTTGATGAGCGTTGTGAGTTAGCCACCTGAAATGGTTTTGCAACAGTCTTGAAGGAGTTCCCAGGACTGGCCCTTTTGCCTTCGCTCTGCAGTCCATCTCATCCCACACCATCTCGACTGGGTTTAGGTCAGGTGATTGTGGAGGCCAGGCCATCTGGCGCTGCACTCCATCACGCTCCTTCTTGGTCAAACAGCCCTCACACAGTCTGGAGGTGTGTTTAGGGTCATTGTCCTAATAAAAAATAAATGATGGTCCAACTGAATGCAAACCAGATGGGATGGCATGTTGCTGCAGAATGTTGTGGTAGCCATGCTGGTTCAGTGTGCCTTCAATTTTGAATAAATCCCCAACAATGTCACCAGCAAAGCACCCCCACACCATCACACCTCCTCCATGCTTCACGGGTTACTCATCAGACCAAAGCACAGATGTCCACTGGTCTAATGTACATCCCTTGTGTTTCTTGGTCCAAACAAAGTTCTTCTGTTCTTCTATGGAGATGTGTCTGCTACTGGAACTCAGTGGTATTTATCTGAGGTGCTGTTAACTTGTGATTTCTGAGGCTGGTGACTCAGATGAATTTATGACTCTTGGTCTTACTTTCCTTGGGCGGGCCTCATGTGAGCCAGTTTTGTTGTAGCTCTTGATGGTTTTTGTGACTGCACTGGAGGACACATTCAAAATTTTTAATTTTCCAGGCTGACTGACCTTCAATTCTTAAAGTAATGATGGACTGTCACTTCCCTTTACTTAGCTGATTGGTTCTTGCCATCATATGGATTCTAACCGTTGTCAAACAGGGCTGTCAGCTGTGTACCAACCCGACTTCTGCACAACACAACTGATGGTCCCAACCCCATTACGAAGGCAAGAAATTCCACAAATGAACCCTGACAAGGCACACCTGTGAAGTGAAAACTATTTCAGGTGACTACATCATGAAGCTCATTGAGAGAAGGCCAAGGGTTTGCAGCACTGTCAACAAAGCAAAGGGTGGCTACTTATAGGAATCTAAAATATAAAACATATTGAGAGTTGTTTTTTTTTCCCTTTGCTACATAGTTCCATATACCTTCATTCAGTTATTCATTTATCCAGAGTAGAAGTTTATTCCCACTGCCAGAATAGTCATAAAACAAGCCAAATTAATTTCAAAAAAATGTTTCAAAATTGTTTCTATAATTTCTGTTATGTTACTGCTTGGTTAATTTTATGTTTTAAATATTAGTAAAATGCGCCACCCAGTGGCTGCTTTAAGTAAATATTTTTATGACAGTAGAAGAAGAGCTAGACAGAAAGTTGATGTTTTCTCTATAGTAAGACTCCCCAGCCACTTTAATAAGTACACCTGCACATGGCAGTAATTCAATGCATTTAGGCAGAGTCCCTGAAGTTCAAAGTGAGCACTAGAATGGGGGAAAAATGATTTAAATGACTTTGAACATGATTGTTGGTGCCAGATGGTATTCAGACAGGTTGATCTGACTCTGAAAAACTCAAAACTGTATTTCTTTTTTCTTTAACAGTGTTGTTTCTATTTTGTTCAAGTGTCTCTTTCTTGTGTAATAAAAGAGGAAAACAAGTTTTCCTTTATCATGCTGTTTTTTTTACCGTGTTTTTAGAAATTACTTTTATCTGGCTCTTATGTTTTTAAGTGGTTCTAATCCACTAGGCTTTTCTTACACGATGATCTCTAGGCTTTACAAAGATTGGTGTGAAAAAGAGAAAATATCCAGTGAGCATGTTGATCCCAGAGGTCAGAGGTCATACTGCTTTAACTTCATAAGAAGGCAAAGTAACTCAAATAACTATTCGTTATAACTGAGGTATGTCGAAGAGCATCTCTGAACACACAGCATGTAGAGCCAGGTATCACTGCTGTCAGGTAAGAACAAGAAACTCAGTAGAACAGTAGAAAATTGATAAACATTGTCTGATCTGATGAGTCTTGATATCTGTTGTGACATTCTGATGATGGAGTCAGAATTCAATGTAAGGAAATGAAAGCATGGCTCCATCCTGCGTTGCATTAAGAGTTGAGGCTGGTGGTGTGGGGGATATTTTAATGACACACTTTGGGTTCCTTAATACAAGCTGAGCATGGTTTAAATACCACAGCCTATCTGAGCATTGCTGCTACTGTATCTATCCCTTAATGACCACAGTGTAGCAATCTTACAGTACAATGGATGCTTTCAGGATGATGTCACAAAAGCTCCAGTCATCTCTAACTGGTTTCTTGAACCTGCAAATGAGTCCACTGTACTCAAATGGCCTCCACAGTCACAGTCGATCTCAATCCAGTGGAGTACTTGTGTACAGTAAAGTGTACAGAGCATACTCCTATTGGGACCATTTCCTGCTGTGAGGACTTTGACCTTAAATACTTTACTTGTAACAATTTTAATGTAACATTTTACAGTTTGTTTTGTGCTTTTCCTTACATAACACTTAATAATGATAACTTTTGTGATGGCATATATTGTGGTGGACCACTAGAGGGCTCCACTCACACCCAGTGTATAGAAAGTGTGTTCCTGTGTTTTGTGGCGCGATATGCGCAGTTGATGTTGGAGACGAATAAAGAAGGAGTGAGAACTGAGAGCTGTGTCGTTGATGCTTACCTCCACATTGGTGACCCCTGACTCGAGCATGCAACGGGCCGTAGATAACGCACACTCCGCTATGGATGCACCAGCGGCCGCCGGACCTCCGCCTCCTGTTGCAGCTACGTTCGCTGTGGCGCTGAAACTGCCGGACTTTTGGCTCCATGACCCCCCGTCATGGTTCGTACACGTGGAGGCGCAGTTCGCCCTTCGCGGCATCTCGGCTGACGACACGAAGTATCACCATGTGGTGGCCTCGCTCGACCCGCTGGCCACCCGTCGCGCGATGGCGCTCCTCCGGGACCCACCCACCCAAGGGAAATACGCCGCCCTCAAAGAGCTGCTTCTTCGGCGCTATGCCCTCTCCGACGCCGAACGAGCCGAAAAGCTGCTCAACCTGTCAGGCTTGGGTGGCGGTACCGCGCTCGAGCTCATGGAGAACATGCTATCGTTGCTTGGGCCGGATGACGGTGGTTTCCTCTTCGTGCACCTCTTCCTCCGCCAACTACCGGCCGCCGTGAGAGCTGTCCTCGCGAACTCTCCGCTTCTGCCTGCGAAGGATTATCGCTCCCTGGCTGAAGAAGCGGATCGTATTCTCCTGGCTAGCCGCACTTTCGACGTTCACGCCCTGGCTACGGACACGCCGGCGGCACCTTCCACGCCTCCACCTGCCTCCCCCGGAGCATCCGCCCCCTTGCTGACGGCAGGGATTGCTACACGCCGGCACCGCGGAAAGAGCATCTGTTTCTACCATCAGCGTTTTGGCGACAGAGCGCGTTGCTGCCTGCCGCCTTGCGCTTTCACGGCCCAGGGAAACGGACCCGCCAGCGCACCGTAGCAGCCGCGACCGCTGGCAATACAGAAAGGCTGCTCTTCATAGAGGACTCGCGCTCCGGGAGACGTTTTCTCGTGGACTCCGGCTCCCAGAAGAGCCTCCTTCCCCCTACCGCTGCCGACGGACTAGCAGCGAACTGTGGGCCGCAGCTCATTGCAGCTAACGGCTCTCCCATCAAAACGTTTGGGGAAAGGTTGGTGACTGTTTGTTTTCATGGCCGGGATTTCCAGTGGAACTTTGTTGTTGCTGCTAGCTCTGTACCTATTTTGGGTGCTGATTTCCTGTGTGCTCATGGACTACTTGTCGATGTTGCTAACAGACGTTTAATTGATGCTCTCTCGTTTTCTTCGCTACCCTGTTTTACTCGGGCCACCGAGCCCCTGATTCGGGCTAATGTAGTGACCTCCGGGGATGCTTTTCAGCGTTTGCTTTTAGAGTTTCCATCGCTGTCTGTCCCTAATTTCTCTAGCACGGTAACGAAGCATGGGGTTGAGCATTATATTCCCACGGTCGGGCCCCCGGTGTTCGCGCGCGCGCGCCGCCTCGACCCCACGAAACTGTCCGTCGCTCGGGAAGAGTTTGCAGCCATGGAGCGCCTTGGCATTGTACAGCGTTCGAACAGTGCATGGGCTTCTCCGCTTCACATGGTGCCCAAATCGGACGGTCGGTGGCGGCCATGCGGAGATTTCCGCTGTTTAAATAATGCCACGGAGAATGACCGTTACCCCATCCCCCACATTCAGGATTTTTCTGCCAATCTCGCCGGAACGTCGAAATTGACTTGGTGCAGGGGTATCACCAGGTTCCCGTGCGCCCCGAAGACGTTCCTAAAACCGCTGTCATTACCCCCTTCGGCTTGTTCGAGTTTTTGCGCATGCCGTTTGGCCTGAAAGGTGCCGCCCAGACCTTTCAGCGGCTGATGGACTCCGTTTTGCGTGGGCTGCCGTTCGTTTTTGTTTATCTGGACGATATATTGGTGGCCAGCTGCTCAGCGAGCCAGCACGAGTCCCATCTGTGCCAGGTTTGGCAGCGCACGGCCTGATCATCAACCCTTCCAAGTGCCAGTTTGGGTTGCCTGTTCTGGATTTCCTCGGGCACCGCATTTCCGCTGAAGGTGTGGTTCCGTTGCCCGACAGAGTCCAGGCCGTTTCGGCTTTCCCGCGTCCCACGTCGGTTAAAGCATTGCAGGAGTTCTTGGGGATGATAAATTTTTACAACCGCTTTCTCCCCAGAGCTGCCCACCTGCTACAGCCACTCTATGCTGCCTTAAAAGGTAAAACAGCCAAAGATCCGGTTGACTGGCTGCCTGAACGCGTCCGTGCGTTTTCCGCAGCCAAGTCTGCGCTGGCTGACGCCGCCCTGCTGGCCCACCCGCTTCCGTCGGCAGAGATCGCGTTGACCACCGACGCCTCGGACGTGGCAGTGGGTGGAGTGTTGGAACAGCGGGTTTCAGGTCTCTGGCAACCGCTCGCCTTTTTCAGTCGTACGCTCCGGGATGCTGAACGCAAGTACAGTGTTTTTGACAGGGAGTTGCTGGCCCTGCACCTCGCGACACGACATTTTCGTTTTTTCCTCGAGGGTCGCAACTTTACTGCGTACGTTGACCACAAACCTTTGACGTTTGCGATGTCCAAGGTCTCTGACCCATGGAGCGCACGCCAGCAGCGCCAGTTGGCGGCCATTTCTGAGTTTACCACAGACATTCAGCATGTGGCTGGTAAGTCCAATCACGTCGCTGACTGTCTCTCACGTGTGTTGGTTTCTCCGGTGTATGTCGGCATCGACTACGCTGCCATGGCCGCCGAGCAACGTGCTGACCCGGACGTCCTTGCCCTTCAGTCAACAAAAACGGGCCTCGTGCTGGAGGACACCCCGGTGTGGGACGGCGGTCCGCACCTTCTTTGCGACGTTTCCACCGGCCGCCCCCGCCCGGTGGTTCCCCTTTCGTGGCGTCGTCGTGTTTTTGACTCGGTGCATGCCCTCTCTCATCCCGGCGTCCGGGCCTCGGTCAAGCTGGTCAGCGCCAGGTTTGTTTGGCCGGGCCTTCGCAAGACGGTGAAAGAATGGGCGGCAGTTTGTATCCCATGCCAACGCTCGAAAATCCACCGGCACACACAGGCACCCCTCGAACCTTTCCGTGTCCCGGGTAGGCGTTTCGATCACGTTCATGTGGACCTGGTTGGTCCCTTGCCGCAGTCACAGGGTTTCACGCACCTTTTGACTGTGGTGGACCGCACAACCAGGTGGCCGGAGGCGGTACCCCTGGCGTCCACGACAGCGGCGACGGTGGCCAGGGCATTTTTGTCAACGTGGGTTTCACGTTTTGGCCCCCCTGCTGACATTACCTCGGACAGGGGCCCCCAGTTTGTTTCCGAGCTTTGGTCTGCTATGGCTGACGGCCTGGGAGTCAAGGTCCACCGCACCACAGCATACCACCCGCAAGCTAATGGGATGTGCGAACGGTTTCACCGGTCACTTAAGGCCGCGCTCCGTGCTTCCTTGACAAGTGGCGACTGGGTCGACCGTCTTCCATGGGTTTTGCTGGGATTGCGTAGCGCGGTTAAAGAAGACCTCGGGGTTTAGGGGGTCCCCGGGGAATTCTTACCTGAGAGCCCTCCCCCATGTTTCGATACCTCTTTGTTGCCTTTTCGCCCCCCAAGAGACTCATTTCCTGTTCCTGGTCCTGTGCACCACTGCCTGCCTGACACTTTTGTTCCGAGTTCATTGGACTCTGCTCGTTTCGTTTTCGTCAGGCACGATGCCCATAGGACTCCGCTGCGTCCACCATATGACGGGCCATACAGGGTTCTTCAACCAGGCAACAAACATTTCGTTTTGGACTTTGGCGGTCGGCAGGAAGTTGTCTCTGTTGACAGACTTAAGCCTGCACATGTTATGCAAGAGGATCAGGTGGTCCCGGCCCAGGCCCCTCGCCGCGGCCGCCCACCTGCCACCGGGCTGATGGATTCTGTTTTTTCCCCCAGGAGCGACCCAAAATCAACGGAGTCCGAGTCGTCCGCAGCTTTTTCTGACCGCCAGTGCCAGCCTCGCTCCCGGGCTGGGTTGCCCTCTGTCAGTTCCCCACCCCCCCAGTTCAGCCGTTCCGGCCGTTTGCTTAAGCCCCGGGTCCTGGACTAGTTCTGCTGGGTGTTCGGGGGGGGCATGTGTGGTGGACCACTAGAGGGCTCCACTCACACCCAGTGTATAGGAAGTGTGTTCCTGTGTTTTGTGGCGCGATATGCGCAGTTGATGTTGGAGACGAATAAAGAAGGAGTGAGAACTGAGAGCTGTGTCGTTGATGCTTACCTCCACAATATAATCTATTTAAAATTAACTTTATCAGAAGGGCCTCTTGATTTGCTCCGCCCCCTCACTTATCCAGTACATGATCTCGAGCCTATCCGTGCTGACAGTCATCAGTCCATTACAGGACTACATAATAATATTGTTGTAAGGACTTAAATGATATTAAATCACATGTGACTGCAGTCCACCCAACCTGCGTCCATCATATCAGACAGGACCAGGTTGCATTTGCATTAAAGAACAATATATCAACCCACTGCATCTAGCTAATCCGTGTATTCCCTTCATTGTGTAAGTGCTGGCCTCAGCAGTATGCTACTAGAGCCATGTGTCATAATGTGTTCATGAATCTGAAGTTTGTTCTCCAGCCTCTTGCGACTCCAGGCTTATCAGTCTCAGTCAGACACTGTGCACTTTAATAATATGATTACAGCCACAGCAAGCAATACTGTGATTACTGCAACTCATGTAAACACCTGGTTATCTTACATGCATTAAGGTAGTAATCATAACTGGATTCCCAGGCCTGGATTACATCTCTTTTCTTTTTCCAAATGACTTTTGGCATGGCGGCAGCTCAGTCTGTTTCCTCTCAGAGTTTGGATTCGGAGCACCTGAATTCCTGAATCAAGGTCTACCAAACTAACTCTTCCCTGCTGTGTCAGAAATCATAATATGTTTACTTTTTTCTTTAATTGTCTCTTTTCTGTTAAGTTCAAGTGCCCCTTTTAATCTTACTTCTTGCAGGAGGAGGGCAAAAGTTTCCTTTTACCATGCTACGTTTTACCCTGTTTTTAGAAGCTAAATTTACAGGGCTCATATTTATTTCAGTGGTTCTTGTCTATGCCTTGCTGACCTAAAAGTACCATACTGTTCTAATTAAGCACTTACCAATGTTTTTTGCGTTTCCTAGAGTTTCAAAGCCATTTTCAGACATGTGCTGCACTCCTTTCAACATTAACTTATCTGTGAGAACATTTTTGTGTGTGTCAGATTAGACACTAAAGTGATCTTAACCTGCCTGGGTTCCATACCACATCTTTGTGATGTCCACTTGAGTCAGTTTGTACCAATGTCAGAGGACCACAGGTAACTGTCTGATTAATTCAAATTCAGCAAGTGGATACGGTGTCCAGCCCAGTCTGCCCAGGCACCACACTCACCAAAATCAAACTGATTATTTCCAGTAGAATAACTATTAGTGATAATGAGGTATTCCAGATGCCCATACCTAATTCTGCAGATATAATCCTGAGCTTGTTGTAAGAATTATTGTGACATCTATTTTTTCTTTTACCCAGAAATATCCCAAAATAAAAGAATCAGATAATTTTATTTGTAGTAAAACAGATTTTTTTTTTACTGCATTTTAAGATGTATGAACTGATAAGAACAAAAGTTTGACTCTAGTCAGCCAGCAAAATGGAAAACATATTTAGAAACAAGCTTTATGCAGTTTTCAGATTTCTGTTCCTGTATCCAAAATAGCACATATTTAGACAGTTGAGGTCTAATTTGCATGTCTAATAAAACAATTTCAGAACACTAGTAAAGAAATAATGATGTTAATCGCCATTATCCACTATGATCACGATGATGAAGTTTCATAGTGATATATGTTAAACATTTACATTTTTCATTGTATTTTTTTTTTCTTCCTTTCTGTCCCTTCTGGTCAAAGGGTCTTAAAGTTTCTCTTTATAGTTGTGTAACCTCACCTTGCCGTATAAAACCTACTGAGACGACTGAAACTGTGAACTGGCACTTACGTAAATTCTTTTCTTTTTTTTTTCACATAAACTGAAAAATTATTTACTTTTATCACACTGGATTTTTAACCTCTTTTTAAAAACTTAAATTTTCTGAACTTTCCACAACAGACAAGACCTTGAAATAACCTACAGCCCTCTCTGTCTTCAGTCACACTCTGGTTTTTAAGAAAGGTGAAGCGATGTTTATCACCAGCAACTATTTAATTTCTTCTTTGTACAACAGCCCTGCCGTGCACACGTTCTGAGGATTTTTATGATTTAGTGGTTGTTTATTCATATTATGCATGTGTGTGTTATTCATATTCTGGAGACATTAATCTGTTTACAATCATTTCGGGACCAACCCTGCTTGAAGTGGCAAAAAGCAACGTCCATACATTTTAATACAGTGAGCATGACTAAATGCAATTTAGGCTTTATTTACTCCTAAACTGAGGTGGCCAAATATTATAATAATATTATTGCATTTATTATAATGAATTTATTAATGCAAGTCAATGTAAGAACCTCTAAAGATGATCTGATGCTATACATTAGTTACTTGTATGTATGCATTGAAGGGGAAAAAGAAAGCATTTTTACATCCTCTCTCATAAACAAAAAAGTTATTTTTGCTAACAAACATTAAGAAAACATATAAAAGAAATACTACGTTCTATAAATATTACAGTTTACAGTAAATCTAAATTTTTGACATGCAAACATTTTATGTATATAATGCAGATTTTTGGAAACTACCTCTAAGCTGCTGCAAAATGTAGTAAAATTACTTGTATCCTACTTAAGTGGTCCAGTTGTTTATGAGTAACAGTTTAATAGAGTACTTCATATCCATGTCCATATTTGTACTCTTGCACAATTCACAATTTAAGTCTTTATAATAAAAAAAAATGTACTCTGCTGAAACATACTGTTTTAGCTTCCCACAATTCATCCAAAAAAAAAAAGTTTTGGCCTCATGCTGAAATAAACTGTTCTGACTGACAAAGATTTAAATGAAAAGAAATGCTGCTTTCGCTACTTATTTGGTGATCGGCTACATTTACCTATCTACAGCAACAAATAAAACCAAGACAGAGTTTTACAGAAATAGCTCAAATGATTTAAATGTGAGTTCTCACAATTTTTGTAGAATGGAGGTCTCAGAGGGGTGCTGGCCCAAGCTTTGAGAGGCCTTTCTTTGGTTATTTACTTTTCTTTTTTTGCCAATGTCAATACCACGCAATATTTTGACTGATGTTTACGGTGCAGTAATGCATTAGGATGCAAAATTACCTGTATGTCTCTCTGTTTCTTGAAGCAAAAATATGGTTGCATGTTTTACAAAGTGACTGTCACTAGAAGGTGGGCAAACATGTAACATTTAATGGTTTACAACCAAAACCTTGTTTATAAATCTTATTGGGTAACTGTGAAGTGCCCCCCACACCCATTTCTTTCCCTATTTTTGTGCTTTTATGTTTATTTTCTAGGTAGTTATTTGTCAGCACCCATCACCACTACATCAATATATTATATGCTAATTGTTTAATTTAAAAATGATCAATTTTTCACATAAAAGAAGAAGTGCTCTTACCTGTACCCTCTTAAAACACGGAGAGTACTCATTCCAGATACACACAAAGATTTTAAATATCTGTAGTTAACACACAAATAAAAAAAATGAGGAAGGTCCAGTTACTTTGATCATAATTTAGACTATGTGGAAATGTTTCTAAACTGATTCTAATAAACTGATTCTGAGGCGTGCTATAAGCTAGGACGTGGCGTGGACACTTCAACTATTCTTCTAACAAGACTATACCCCAGACCAAAGAAACTACCATGCATCCCTCACTGAGAATGTCCAACAGGTAGCTTGGTGATTTGAACTGAGGCCAGTCAGCGTTCATCATAACATAATAATCCATCAGATGGTGAGCGGTTTTCTCCAGACAGTAGGAAATTATTTCTTCTGAGCTTCTTAGACTTTTATTGATTACTTGTGAGCCATGGTCACAGTGGATACCCCTGGACATTGTTTTCCTGCTTCTGTGGGAGGGGTCATTTTGACCCCTTCTGGTGTTTCAAGTGTTAAAGGACTGAAGAGGGAGAAGTTTATAAGAAATAATTTAGAATAGTTTAAAACAGCAACACTGAGGAACCAGGAAACAAGACCCCAAAACCAGGATAAAGAGGTTCAATGAATGTGGTGTTGAAGGTGTGGAGGTGGATCAGAGTGTCAGAGGAGACTCTGTAGAAGGACAGAGTGCCAGCAGGACAGTCCACATACACTGCTACTCTGTTAGAGATGTAAAAAGAGGAAAAGGAGGAGGAGGAGATTGGTGTTTGTTTGTTATTGTGCCAGACACGAAGAGGACCATCATCACAGCAGCTCAGACTCCAGGACTGATCATTGTTTCCAAACCCACAGTCATAACTACGTCCTTTCCTTCTGATTCTTCTGTAACTCACTGATATATAAAAGTTTCCTCTCCACTCGACCTCCCAGTAACAGCGACCAGTTAGATTGTTTGTACACAGCAACTGGGACCATACATCAAATCTGTCTGGATGATCAGGATATGACTGAACCTCCTCCACATGTATCACCTTTCTGTTGTTGTCAGACAGTTTGAGGTTTGTGTGTAGTGTGTTTGTATCAATTGTGAGTTGACAGGAATCTGATGGAGAGAACAAACACAATCCAGCTGCAGTTATTGATTCATCACATGTTCATTGATGGACACTTTAATAATGACTCCTGACATCAGAGATGTGAAGTGATGTGACAGTTTGAAGATGGTTGAATGTGTACTGCTTTGTTTTCATGAATCACATTAAAAACACACTTACACTTCCTCAGACCTAGTGTCAACCATTGGACACCAGCAGGCTCCACCCTGAAAGGAACAGAGGGGGATCAGACCAGCACAGTCTCTTTCAGCATGCACACATGGACATTACATCGCTCTCATACACATACTGTTAGACACTGATAAAATAACAGTCCAACATTTCATAGTATTTAACAAGTCTTTTAGTTAAACAACAACAGTCACAAAGTGATGGAACAAAATTCATTTCTGTAACTCACACTGCTTATCAACCAGTGATTTCATCTAGAAATCAAAAATCAGACTGACTGACTGGATTCTGAATTAAGCTTGATTAACACTTCTGAGGCATATCCTAACTTGTGTTGTAATCAGAAAGTCTTTTTAGCCCCTCACTGAAACCTTCCACATCAGTCATTGTGGTATATATTTACCAGACGTGTAGTTACACTTCTGAGAAGGTCAACATCAGGTTAACTTAAGGTTGGGGCTTGGGATTAAAATTAGGTTATTGCTTAAAGTATTATGGAAATCTGATGCCAAAGTATAATTCACGTGCAACACTGCAAGGGAGTGTACTGTTCATCTGAAGGGAAATTAGTCTGTGGAAACAGGAGGTTTCTTTGGAATGGATTTAGAAGAGTTTTCATCTTTGATTCTTTAAAAGTTGTTATATTAATTACTAAGACAGCGACAACTAGACATGGTGGATTTATCATCAGCTCAGTGTCATAGTGTCCATGTTCGTAGTGTGCTCTCACCTGTCTCTTGTTTGCAAGTAGCTCCCAGTGTTTCCTGTACCTGCTTTGGATTTCTGTTTTATGGACATTGTGTTTCCTGATTTTGAGTTTTGTATTTGGGCCAAAAAACGCTCCTTTTTGTCATTTCCTTTCTGCCTCTGTCTCTTCCACCTGGGTCATCTCTATTTTTATTTATGTAGCGCATTGTTTATAGTTTGTATTGGCTTTTCAAAGCACATTGTGACCTTTGTCTCTAAAAGCAGTAGAAATACATAAATGTAATACTGCAGGGTTGTTTGACTTTGAATCTACAGAAAACATCTCAGTGTAGTTGTCAGCTTCTACACACCTCTCACTATAAAATTTTAGTCTTTGTTTTTTTTGTGATCAAGGTAGGACAGCATAATCTCCTGTTTGTAGTAAACTTTGAATAATATCCCCTAGGTCCCTCTATACTGAAATTAATCTAATCTTAATCAGGGCCAAAGGGATAGATGCATTTAAGTACAGCACTGTTAAATGTACTGAGATATATATTACTTGTTTCTACAACTTAACCCTGAAGATATTGTCCTTGGAGACCTCCTACGTTAAGATCCCTCACTGATCATTTTCAAGTGTGTTTTTCTTGTGAGCAAAATGTTCCTGATTGTGTGATTGTTTATGTCACATCTTCCTGAAACAAACAGGAAGTGAGTGCAGAGCACAGAATATGTTTCCAGCTCTTCTTTCTCTATCAGACATTCTCGCCATACCTGAGAGTGTCCAGTCTCCAGTGTGGATCCTTCAGTCCAGCCAACAGCAGTTGCATTCCTGAGTCCCTGGGATGATTATAGCTCAGGTCCAGCTCTCTCAGATGGGAGGGGTTGGAGCTCAGAGCTGAGGCCAGAGAAGTGCAGCCTTCTTCAGTGATCAGACAGCCTGATAGACTGCAGACACACAAAACTAAATTATGAACAATTCTGTTTGTGAGATACAATAACATATATCCATTTTTATCAGTTCACTTTAATTTAGCTTTATTTAAAAGAGAAAACTACCAACAGCCAACAACATTCATCTGAAATTGTTTATCAGTGTAAGATAAGCAAGAGAAGACAAAAGTAAAGGACATGAAGTAGTGACATAAAAAAGAATCTGGAGTGGAAAGAGGGGAGCGGAGACAGACGGAATGGGAAGTGGACCAACAGCCTTATAGCTAGGGCTGGGTATCTTCACTGATTTCTAGAATCGATTCGATTCTGATTCACAAGGTCCCGAATCGATTTGATCCACATTTCGATTCAATTTGATTTGAATTGGGAAAATTTTGCCTCAGACAGTTAGAAATATTATAATTCAGATCAGTACATTTACATATTTTTATATCTATAAAAAGAAAGATGACACTTGCAAGACTTTATCAAAGGTGTAAGTATCACAGCAGATGCCTTTGTGTCAAAGAAGCTGAAGATAAAACACAGAAAAACATGAACGTGATTTTCCTGGCCTGGGATTTTATGAAAATATTCTACAGTAGATCAAAACGAAAGAAAACCATTGATCAACATATGAACATTACCTGATGCTGCTGAAGTGAAGCAGAGCAAAGTTACAGAGGTTTTATTGGAGACACAGCCAAGTGTTTTGCAATTTTGCATAATTTTAAAAAGTTTTAATTTGTTCAGTATTGAACAGCAAAAATTAGGTTTTCTTTTCGGAAGTAAGTAAAAGGGAAAAAAACAGCGGCTAACAGCGCTGTAAACAACGGTAGACTTGTGCGTAAAAAACAAGCGAATAATACAGAAAACATATTTTTAGACTTGAAACTGTTCTTGAAGTACACTGAGAAAGAGAGAGAGAGCTGTGCATGAAGTGGGATTTTATTGTGGTGGAAGCAAAACAGCAAAATTAAGAGGGAATTCATAGCGATGTTTATGTGAAGCGTAGTTTGGATCTTCTTTTGCTGCTGGTTCAGTCAATATTGTTTGGAGAGAGATAAAAACCTGCAGCTTCAGAATCAGCGCAAAAAGGGCGTAAACACAAAGCGCGGACCTGCCGAAACATCAGAATCAGTGAGCTGTCGGCTTTCAGCGCTGCTTCAAGCTTTATTCATAGTTGTCAATGGTTAAATGAGGCATGTGGCCAATTTAGAATAATCATTCCCTGGAGCCCCTGGAGCAAATTCACTCAGGTACAGATAAAAAATGTAAAACTATTTTTAGTATAAGTTAATTAGGGCGTTTTTTCTCTAAATATTTGAAAAATTCAATGTTTGAGAGCAGAAATTTGATCATTTGGATGAAACGAGAGAAAAAAAGAAAGCTCTTTTCTTTTCTAAAGACAGATAAATGTGACAACAATGCCAGGAAAAAAATTCTAAAAATAATTCTTATATATGGAAGTGGATGGAAATGCTGCTGAAGTGAGACTCAGATCAGATAAAAATCTAATTTCAAGAAATCAGATTGTAGAAAAATGTATTCTAAAACTGCTCTTTTTGCAATAATATATTTTATATTTTAAATGATCAGTGGAAAAGTTAGAATGCTGACCTGAGAGTTTCCAATGTGCAATATGGACTCTCTAGTCCATGAGCCAGAAGCCCCACTCCTGAATCCTGCAGGTCATTGTTACTCAGGTTCAGCTCTCTCAGACTTGAGAACTGGGAACTGAGAATTGAGGACAGTGCTCCACAGCTTCTCTGTGACAAGTTAGAGTGACTCAGTCTGAAAAATAAAAGACAAACAATAAAACAAATATGGTGCAGTATGAAGTTTAGCAATATTTAGTCCTCTTTCTTTAGAACAGTATTTACCAACCTTTTGGAGCCATGGCACATATTTCACATTAAAAACATGACACAGCACACTACCAAACAAAAATGTCACAAAAAGTATATTTATAATTTTTCCCCATGCACCAGGCATAGCGGAATTGGCTCAGTTTGTCCCCAGTATACCTTTTTTGTTTTCTTCTGACCACTACTCATGCTAGGGCCTTTATCTGGGTTGGAATTTTCTTCAGGACCCAGGTCAGACTGACTACTTTTTCTTTTCAAATATTTATCTATTGCTATGACACGCTGCATTGTCTCACTGACAGCGTGAATATTATGTAATTTCTTCTTTGTCTTCTTCTGTTTTAGTGGCAACCCATTTAATTAGAGCAGGTACTGGTACTGCCCTCTAGTGGAAGAAAATGTAATTGTTCTGCCTGTTACTCGCGCCAGTTGCTTAGAGTACTAAACAGGTGGAACAAAATAATCTTCGTGGCACACCTTTGTGCCATGGCACAGTGGTTTGGAAACACTGCTTTAGAAAACCTTAACACCAAGCTAAGATACAATAGCATGTCGATGACCTTGGTCAAAATATTTAATTGATTAATTTTGACAAACAAAATGTTATTTGATCTGACCTCAAATTACTCAAGTTAGAGTTCCGACTCTGCAGACCAGAAGAAAGAAGTTTCAGTTCTGGAGCGTGTAGGTTGCTTACACTCAGGTTCACCTCTCTCAGACTAGAACACTTGTAGCTGAGAAATGAAGACAGAGATTCACAGCTGCTCTCTGAGAGGTTACAGATGCTCAATCTGAAAATGAAGACATGAACAATACAAAAGACTACATTGTTATAATGCAACCAGGATCAATAGTAATAATTAGTCCTTGCATTTTAAAGAATCCTTATTGTCTTGTGCTGTGCAGGTTAGACGTGATTTTTTTTTTTACTCTAACTTACATAAAAAATGTAAATGTTTTAATTGGTTAATTTTGTCAATTGATTAAAAAAACAAAACATAATATTATCTGACGTGAGAATATTCAGTTTGCAGTGTGGACTCTGCACCATAGCTAAAAGCTTCTTCACTCCATAATCCCCGAGGCTGTTGGTACTCAGGTCCAGCTCTTTCAGACTACAGGACTGGGAACTGAGAACTGAAAACAGATCTTGACACACCCTCTCTGAGAGGTTACAGCTGTTCAGTCTGAAAAAACAAACAAACAACCAAATATAACAACTTTGACGTAAACACAAAAGGTTATACCTTGTCCCTAGACAGGAAAATCTAATAATGTCTACATATATTACAATTCATGGTCAGGTGAAAAACTTAACTATAACTCTAAAAAATAAATAAATAAAACACTGAAATGTTCTTGGTAGAAACACAATCATATTGATATATCTAGACTGAAATTAGTGAGTTACTGGTAGATTTAGTGAGCTCAGGCTCAAGTGCAGGCTAGTTGGGATTCTCTGGCTCTGGTTCATGTTCAGGTGATATGGGAGCCTTAGGCTTTGGCTCAGGCCAAGGTTCAACTGACACAAGAACCTCATGTTTGGGTTCCAGTTCAGGCAGTGGCATGGTGACCACAGGCGGCAGCGTCGAGTTCAAAGGCAACACAGGATTCGATGGAGACTCCAGAGGCTAGGGATGCTCAGCAGTGCATCTGGCTGATATTAAAAGCTGTGGCTTCTGAGCCAAGCAATGAAAACTCAGAACTCTAGGTTGAAGACCCAGGACCACTGTGGGTAAAGACCCCAAAACATGTCACCCTAGTAGCAATTTCTGTTATCAACTATAAATGAAGTATTTGATTTTTTTCTGATGATCATTAAGTTATATCATTTTTTAAAAAGGGGGCAACACCATTTACACTCTTCATGTTAAAAATACAGGGATTAGTACATATTTACGTACAGAGCTTTGTTGGAGGCTTTGACCACTGGCAGCAGCCTCAGAAGGGCCTCCTCTGAAGCAGAGTATTTCTTCAGGTCAAACACATCCAGATCTTTTTCTGATGACAGTAAGATGAAGACCAGAGCTGACCACTGAGCAGGAGACAGTTTATCTACCGGGAGGCATCCTGATCTGAGGGATTTTTGGATCTCCTCCACTAGAGAACGATCATTCAGTTCATTCAGACAGTGGAATAGATTGATGCTATTCTCTGCAGACAGATTTTGACTGAGCTTCTTCTTGATGTACTGGACTGTTTCCTGATTAGTCTGTGAGCTACTTCCTGTCTGTGTCAGCAGACCTCGTAGGAGAGTCTGATTGGTCTGCAGTGAAAAACCCAGGAGGAAGCGGAGGAACAAGTCCAGGTGTCCATTTGGACTCTGTAAGGCCTTGTCCACAGCACTCTGGTGGACATGCTGTAGTTTTGGTGCATTAAAAAATTTTGACCACCAGGACGATGTCTGTTGTTCTTCCAGCAGATTGACTACAGAGTTGATGAAGGTCAGATGGACATGAAGAGCAGCCAGAAACTCCTGAACACTCAGATGGATGAAGCAGAACACCTTATCCTGGTACAGTCCACTCTCCTCTTTAAAGATCTGTGTGAACACTCCTGAGTACACTGAGGCTGCTTCGATATCAATGCCACACTCTGCCAGGTCTGATTCATAGAAGATCAGGTTTCCTTTCTGTAGCTGATGAAAAGCCAGTTTTCCCAGAGACTCAATCATCTTCCTGCTCTCTGGACTCCAGTGTGGATCTGTCTCAGCTCCTCCATCATACTTGACCTTTTTCACCTTGGCCAGAACCACCAGGAAGTGGATATACATTTCCGTCAGGGTCTTGGGAAGCTGTCCTCCCTTTTTGGTTTTCAGAATATTTTCCAGAACTGTAGCAGTGATCCAGCAGAAGACTGGGATGTGGCACATTATGTAGAGGCTTCGTGATGTCTTGATGTGGGAGATGATCATGCTAGCCTGCTTTTTTTCTCTGTATCTCTTTCTGAAGTACTCCTCCTTCTGTGGGTCAGTGAATCCTCTGACCTCTGTCACCATGTCAACACAGTCAGGAGGGATCTGATTAGCTGCTGCAGGTCGTGTGGTTATCCAGAGGTGAGCAGAGGGAAGCAGGTACCCCCTGATGAGGTTTATCAGTAGCACATCCACTGAGGTGGACTTTCTAGTGTCAGTTAGGATTGTAGTTTTGTGGAAGTCCAGAGGAAGTCGACACTCATCCAGACCATCAAAGATGAACACAACCTGGAAGTCTTCAAAGCTGCAGATTCCTGCTTCTTTGGTTTCAGTAAAGAAGTGATGAACAAGTTCTACCAAGCTGAACTTTTCCTCTTTCAGCACATTCAGCTCTCTGAAAGTGAATGGAAATATGAACTGGATATCCTGGTTGGCTTTGTCTTCAGCCCAGCCGAGGGTGTATTTCTGAGTTAAAACTGTTTTCCCAATGCCAGCCACTCCCTTTGTCAGCACTGTTCTGATTGGTTCATCTCTTCCAGATGAGTCTTTAAAGAGGTCTTCTTGTCTGATTGTTGTTTCTGGTCTATCTGGCTCCCTGGATGCAGTTTCAATCTGTCTGACCTCATGTTCCTCATTGACCTCTGCAGTCCCTCCCTCTATGATGTAGAGCTCTGTGTAGATCTTATTCAGAAGGGTTGGGTTTCCTGCTTTAGCAACCCCCTCAAACACACACTGGAACTTCTTCTTCAGTTTAGATTTAAGTTTCGGCTGACAATTTTGAAGAGCCTCTGAAGTAAAAGAATAAATATAATTAACAGCAGATCAAAGTCAGTTCTAAAGTAGTCCAAACAACATCAAAGAAAGAAGCAAGACTTAGTGAGTGAGTGCATTACATTGCCAAAAGTATCCACTCACTCATTTAAATGATTGAATTTAGGTGCTCTAATCACTTCCATGTCCGTGTGTATAAAACTAAGCATCTGGACTGCTTCTAAAAACACTTGTGAAAGAATAGGTCCAACATGCTACCACAATAGCATATGTCCCATATGTGGAATAAGTCCTGTTATGAAATTTCCTCACTGCCATCTATTAAAAAAGTGGAAGTGAATGGGAATGATAACACTTCAGCCACAAAGTGCTAGGCCAGGTAAAATCACAGAGTGGCATCTGCCGATGGTCAGGCATATAGTGTGTAGTGGTGCCCAACTTTTTGGATAGCTCCAAATTTCAAGCGGCCTTTAGCTTAGCTGAAACACAGTGCATTGAGAGCTTCATGTAATGAGTTTCCATGACCAAGCAGCTGCAAGTTGTTCTTCAGGAGTTGGGCTCAGCCCCTTAGTTCCAGTGAAAGGAACTCTTAATGCTTAATGCATGCACAATCACCCGGGTAAGTTAATCCCCAAAATTTAGTACTGTTCATCTGAATGTAGCATTTTCAGGGGGACTGAAAATGTTGGTTGCTAAATGAAGAGGTTCCTGTCTCTTCACATCCTTTCTTTGTTTGGTTTGTTATATTCTGTACACTTGTTTTACCCTAAGGTCATGAAAAACACATTTGGCTTCATTCAGTAAAGTGATGCTCAGTCTGGAGTGCTACAGATAATCACAAAACTTTTAGGAATCTTTAAGTTTATAAAATTATATTGGGCTTTGTGGCTTTTCATAGGTAAGCAATGCCCACATGTCCAGGCTAAACAAGTTTCCAGTTCTCTGGGCCACTTCTTCAAATTTTACTCCCAAAATTTATCACATAAAGTGTCATAATGTCCTCCTACTGCTAACTCAGCTGTTTAAAAGAAGCATCTTAAGGAATGCTCAGCAATTCACATTAAATTCCTACTTTAAATGGGAATAGGAATCTGTCAATTGTTACTTTTAAAATTGAATAATTTTTCTTAAAGGATTTCTGAAACACTCAAGTCACATGAATGAAACTTGGACGTTTTTTAAGAATCAATTAGCATGGTTTTAACAATTAAATACGACTGGCCTTAAATATAACTAAAGTTTTCAGACAGTGGTCGTAGTATGTATTTCAAAGAATGATTCTGAGTAGTCTATTTTAAGTTAAACAGATATGTAAAATAAATTTGTTAAATATTCTGGTATAATATAATACTAAAGTATAATAATTTTGTTTATCTCTTTAAGTACAACACACAAAACAAGTACAACATTTATCCTATTCCGCCGTATTATTTTTCAGTTCGTCAGTTTCAACATGTTGCTAAGCAAGTTTGTAGTCAGACTGGCCATAGATTTATGACGGCCTTCAAAATTACTCCACAGCACTTCAAAAATGTTTTCTTTGTGAACAACACTTTAACAAATACAAATGTATGACAAAGAATGATGTTCTTGCCCTCTCCTTTTTCTTACATTGTATTGTGAGGGTTAACTCTCTCACATCTCAATGAACCATGCAAAGAGACCATTCTTGCAGAAAAAAAGTGACCTCACCTTGTTGAGCAGATGAATCAGAGTATAAACGCAGCTGAGAGAAAAGGGAGAGATCTACAGTCTGAAGATGTCTGATCATTATCCTGCAGGCTTTGTCCCCTTTCTTCTTCACTGTGTCAATGAAGCAGCGTGCCTTATCTGCTCTGACAGGGTTCTTCTCCAGTATCGATTCTTTCTCCAATTCATTTAAAACACCATCACTTACAAGGGCCTCAAGGAGCTGTTTAAGGAGTTCTGTTGATACCCTCCAAACAAAGGCTGACCGCACCTTGGAAAGCTTCTCCTCTATAGGAAAAATAAAAACACGTAAACATGTCTATCACTCAAATGTTTAAGCATGTGCCAAAGAAGGGTTGAGCCAGGTTGCAACACATGTGGATGAATTGAATGAATTGAATTGAATGAATGAATGAATGAATTGAATGAATGCTTTATTGGCCATATGCAGGTTGCCCCACAGAGGAATAGGACCCCCCCCCCCCCCCCCCCCCCCCGACTTACACAGACAACAAAGACATCACATGGGAATACAGTTGGAGATCGGCAGCGTTACAGAGAAAACACTGAAAAAGTACACGACAATGGGAAAAGTACAAGAGGAAAAAAAGAGACCACTTCTCACGCTGGGCACCTGTGGGAGGACAGCATGAGAACAGGAAGCAAAAAAAACTCCTCTGCACAGAGAGCACATTAATGTCCACATCACAACATTAGAGCACGTGACAAGCCACAGGGGTTGGATAGGGGGGTGGGGGGTAATCCGAAGGAACACAGCAGTCGTCCTACACAGCGCTACCATTTCAGCGCGGCACGCAGACCTGCCGTCTTCCCCCACAGGAAACAAGCATCGAAGGCGTTTGGAAAGGGAGGGGGATGAGTGCGTGCTTATCAGTGTAAGTGTACGTGTGTGCGTGTCCAGAGTCCAGCTGAGACAGTGTCCTTCGCTGAAATGTAATGATGACCATAAAAGTGTTTTAGGCAAATACATGCATATTTACATAAGAAGATGTAAATGCTGTTGGATAAATGAATAAATAAAAAAACCAAAAAAAATAAGAAAAGGTATCTACCTTGGGTCTATTAATCAATAGATCTCATCAGAAAAACCACTGATCTCCTACCTGCTAAAGAAGCTGCTTTGATTGGTGGTTCTTTCATCATATTTCTATAAAAACATGAGAAGATGATTTTACCAGAAGAAACAGTGAACACAGTCATGTCTCACATCATATGATTTCATGTATGCGAAAGGTTTAGTGCTTGGACCACATACACCCAAAACCTTGTTCAAAGGCCAGAATCTTTCTCAGCAGATATTTTGAGGGCCAGATGTCATAAAATAAAATTAATATAATACTGTAGGTGATATATTGTTGTTTGATTGCACTCATTTCCCTTCCAAATTCCAAATATCCCTTAGCCTTTGTTATTGACTCGCATTACATGTGCTGCAACAATGCAGTATTTTAGGCTTCGTATTTGTGAGGCTGTCAAGTTATCCATCATGCACACATGTTGTGTTGTAGTTTGTGGAGTTGTCGTAGGTGAAAGCTTTTCTGAATATATAACAGGGCTCTAGAGTGCGACCAATTTGGTCGCAAATGCGACCAAATTTTTCAGTGGTGCGACTAAAAAAAAATATTTGGTTGCACCTGTGCGACCAACTGTTCGGGTGGCAAAAAAAAAAAAAAAATCTGCAACCTTCCCTGTGGTCAACAACAGACACACATTTTGCCCCGATTGTGGACTAAACCAATCAGAGATAGTAAGGGGCGGGACCTCTCTGATTGGCCGTGGTCCAGTTGAAAGTGCAGGTGGAAGTGGGAGGTGAGTAGCTTGAATAAAGCGATATCAATTCATTAAATCCTGAATCGACTTTTAAATATAACTGTGTTTTGCCAGAAACGCCAGATTCTCGGATTAAAGCTCACAAAACCATTTCAACAACAACCAAACAGCAGATGAGAGCAGGTACACGGATTCCACACAAAGACGTAAACACAGAACGGACCGACGCATCAGAATCAACTTTGTCTTTCTCGGCTTTCTCACCCGACGGCCCGTAGACGGACACGCTGTTGGAGCTTAGCGATTCTGATGCGTCCGGTCCGCGCTGTGATTACATCTTTTTGCGCTGATTCTGAGCTGCAGGTTTTGTCTCTCCAACCAAAATTCACCGAGCCAGCAGCAAAAGAAGCAGCAAACTGCGCTTCACATTTGATCAATGTCGTCATGAATTTTGCTTTTTTTGCTTCCACGACTATTAAAATCACACTTCATGCACAGCTAGCTCTCTCTCTCTCTCTCTCTGTACTTCAAGAACAGTTTCCCGTCTCCAATCTCTGTTTTCTGTATTATTCATTCGCTTATTACCCACCAGTCTACCGTTGTTTACAGCGCTGTGGCTGCTGTCTTTTTCTTTTCTTTTTCTTTTTTTCACTTAAATGACCTCGGACAAGAAAGCCTATTTTTTCTGTTGGTCAATACTGAAGAAATTTAAACTTTATATGCAGAACATTGTAGAATATTTTTAAGGTTATCTGCTATAAAAAGCCAGACCAGGAAAATCTCCTTCATGTTTTTCTGTTTTATTCTCAGTTACTTTCACACAAAGGCATCTGCTGTGATGTTCACAATTCTGATGAAGTCTCATGTGTATCAGTACTGATAAATGATCAGAATTATAATATTTCTGACTGTCTGAGGCTAAGTTGAATCGAATCGGGACTTTGAAAACCGGAATCGAATGGATTATAGAAATCAGTGATGATACCCAGCCCTAGTGAGCAGCCTAGGGATGACAGAAGTGGATGTAGCTGTAATAGGAAAAGAACTATTGCTAACTTTTCTGTTAAGTTAAGGCCTGATCCTTCTGAAATTCATAGCCAGTGCTCTGACACGGTGTCATCAATCTTTGAATGCTGAAAAAGCACAGTGTATCCAGAAAAACACATTATATTATATAAATTATTAGAAAATTTGTGTGCGCCTAACTTTTGTGCCGGTACGCCTAACTTTTTAAAGTTAGGCGTACCGGTACGCCCATGGCAAAAAGTTAGTCTAGAGCCCTGTATAATATATGGCACTCTTGAAGACCTTTAACCTTTTTAACCCAAAAGGCTTTCTGAGGTTTCTGCTTGAAGATTGTATGCTCAAAATTAATTGATTATTTCTCTACAATTACAAACTCTGTGAACTCCATCTTGCCATCAGAATAAAGTTAACACTAGTGAGTCTTAATGGGCCAATAAGTCAGGCATAACAGCAGATGGAATGCAGAAAAATGTATAACAGTATAACAAGCTATTCACCACTAATGTGAGGAAGGTGATGCCGCTGACCCAGGTGGCCATGTTGACAGCTGTTATTGACACTGCTATGTTGGTGTGCGTGGGATGAGTGGGCATCAGCGCCAGAGATGCCTCCAGGATCAACAAACAATCCACATGGTGGAAGAATCATTGGTCAGAATTTAGAGGCGTTGATAATGGAGTCAGTAAGGGTCAGAGGTCGCTGAACAAACTGCTCTCCATTATGGACAACCATCACACCCAATCCACTCCACAATGCTGAGGCAGCAGAGCTCCTTCTCCCCTAGACTTAGTCAACATCGCTGCCATGAAGAACGCTTCAGTAAATCAAACTCCAAATCTTTGATTGTTATTGAGAAGATCAGGTATTTAAAATGTAATTTATCAATGTATTTTATACATTGACTTTCTGAGCTCTTTATGACATATTTCTCCACAGTGACATCACTTCATCTGTTCTTCCTATATTTTAACTTTCTTTTACTTGTTGGCTCATAGTCAGTGAGAGAGATGTGAAACCTAATGAATGATGCCTGCATGATTCAGTACCATGGAAGACCTTACTGTTCTTGACTGACTGTCCAATTACAGCGACCATTTACTCTAAACTAGTTAAAATTCAAAGGTCACAGATTCAATAAAGACAATGATTGTTGAAACTGTCACAGTGTGTGTGGTGGTGAGCTCACAGTCAGTGTTTGTGCTCCTCTTTTCTCTCCAAGGCCTCACAAATGCTCACTCTGTTTGTACAATATATCAATTATTTTCAAATGATAACTGTTGTACACGAATGACGGACCCGACCACATTGTTCGCAGCTGCCAGCCACACACACACACAACAACCTCAGGTCCCGGCACGTCTTATGCAGGGGAGACATGATGAACTGATGGAGCTCTGGTGTGTCAGCCTCTCCTGCAGCTGCGCCACAAACCATGCCCTGCCACAATAAAGCTGTTAAACAGCTATCATTGAAAATATGAATTCAAATGGAGATAAAACGACATCATGAGGGAATTTTAACCACAATGTTCATCATCAAGACGATAAGGAGAAAGTGTGAGACGACCTCTGGGTGGGTGTGAGTGCAGCAGTGAAAAAAGGAAAATATTCAAATAAAGCTGAATAATTTAAAAAGAGCAGAAAAAGAAAAGTCCTGAAGGAACTTTCAGTCTCTTTAAGTTACAGAAGCAGTTCAAACTTTTAAAGAACAAACTGCTGTCTGAGAGAAAACAAATTCAAACCTGCTGCTGCTGATTCTCAGATTTTGCTCACAAAAATGATGGAAAAGAAACACTCCAGCTGTGAGTCCATTACAGTGAATGGAAAATTTGTGCTGTTTGTGCTGGAGACGATCATGTGACACAGAGTTTCAGAAAGTAAAGTGTTCCTCTTTGATCAAATAGGAAACTCCCAGAGAGGCGTCAATGAGGAAGTTGGGATTAAGTAAAAGCAGAAATGGAGTCTGAACTTTAAAAACACGCAGAAATGTTTGTTGGAGGCTTTCTGTCCTGTCACAGCCCTAACACTATGTTTCTATTGTAGTGGCACTTGAATTCAAACTGTTTTCCCTACCTGGAAGGAGTCAGGGCTCTACCTCTAATGGAGAAGTAGAGCCCTGGATTTTCACAATAAGAGCACATATTCCATGAGGACTTTGATATCTTCTGAGCACTCTCGAAAACAAATACATTTGAGACGGTGCTTTCGCGTCGCAGTGTGGACAGCGAAAACTGAGACTTTCGAATGACGCATTTTAGTCATGTGATGCAAACATGTGACCAATTAAACAATCATAGCGGAGGACATTATACAGCAGCATTATACAGCTTTTATTTGCTCTCAATTTTGACAGCCCTATTAAAGATTAATATCAGTTTATACTTGCTCCAGATAGCTTTTCTTCAAATTCTTTAATTCTCTCTCGCTTTTGCAACTTTGTACTTTTGTGTTACTCGCAGCAACAACTCCACCTCATTGTTAGTCCATTTAAAAAAATTGGTCCTTTTCCTCGACATTTTGCCGCAACATTTCAACAAGCATTTTTTTAAGGAAAATGACATCTTTTAATGTCTCATCTGAAATTCTTTCCTTGTTTTACTAAAGTTTTATTGAATCTGTTATTTCTTTCTGTATTGCTGCCTGGTTCAGTAACATGACTCTGAAGAACAAGAACCGGTTGGGACTTTTAGCAAAAACTTGCAGCAAACTCTCAGGGCTCTGGCAAAATGGACTTTTGGCCATTTATGAGAAACGTGCTGAGGAATGTTCATTTGGATTTTTATTATTGTTTTGTTTACTCTTATTGTTGCCTTGCTGCTAAATTAATTTCCTCTTATGGGAAAAAATAATAATACTTAAAATAATGAGTATTTGAATTGAATTAGTCCCTTTGGATTATTGGTATTATTTTGTTATTGTTTGGACTATTAATGAGTTAAAACCCACAACAGAAATTATCAAACGATCAAGTAAGAATGATCTAGTTGCACTTTGAAAGTAACTCGAATATCACCTGGATACTCTCTGTCACAGTTAAAGACGAGTGACCTCTGGGTCTGTGGGGTCCTGTGGGATGCTGTAGGCAGGTGGGGGGGGTGGGGGTCCATCCTCCTCTCTCTGCTTGTGTAGCTCGGCGTTTTCATGCACGAGTTTTCATATGCTTGTATAAATGTGTTTCATCTTCAGCCTGATCACACAGAACCACTTCCTGTCTCTGAGTGCTCTGTGTGTGTGTGTTGTCATGGTTATGGAGCACGCTAGCTTATCTGGTGCTGCTGAGTCACGTGACTTAGGAGAAGCGGAGCAAACTGCCTGCTCTGGGCTGTGATACTTTAAAGTAGCAGCACTCGCACAGACAGGTTTCCTCTTTGATGAAGCCTCAGCAGTGCACACGGGAGACAAACTAAAGTACTGATCACAGTTGTTAAGGGAAAATTGTACTTAGTAGTCAGTATAAGCTTTTAATGATATAAGTTTACATGTGATAGAATACTGCATGATGACCTTTTCCCTGCTTAGAACTGATTGTCCTTTTCATTGTTCAGAACTGATTGTTCTTTATAAAACGTGTTCTGATATTTCTATCTGAATCTTCCCACAGCGATAGTAAGAAGTTGAACAAGCAGTTCTGACCTCGCACACACACACGCACACACGCACAATCACATACGCACATGCTCACGTATCAGCATTCCACTGAACAAATGTTTTCATTTTCCTTCTGTATAAATAAAAGACAAGTGCAAGAACAGGGCGCTGATCATAGGGCCCCACTCTCTGATGTGAGCGCTCTGTGAATCGCCCTTGCAAGTTAAAACTGCAGCGTCTGTGTGTGTCTTCACTCTTAGACTCTCAGCTGAAGAAGAGTCATTTAGAATAAATCTCTTGACAACAGTACACTCGTACTGATCAATACCAGTTCAACATCAGGTACCAATATCATCCATATTTGGATTGCTCCACCCCCACTACTGCTCACCTGCGTGGCCCTAAACTGCAGAGTTTAGGAGAGTGAAGATCTGCTCACGTGGGTAACAACAGCAAGACCTGGAGGGGCGTGATTGGGAGGAACGGCCTCCCTGATCTGAACCTGAGTGGTGTTTTGTTATTGGACTTCTGTGCAAATCACAGTTTGGTCATAACGAACACCTTGTTCGAACATAAGAGTGTCCATAAGTGCACGTGGCACCAGGACACTCTAGGCCGCAGGTCGATGATCGATTTTGTAATCGTATCACCAGACCTGCGACCATATGTTCTGGCCACTCAGGTAAAGAGAGGGGCTGAGCTGTCAACTGATCACCACCTGGTGGTGAGTTGGATCAGGTGGCGGGGGAGGACTCTGGACAGACCTGGTGCACCTAAACGCGTAGTGAGGGTGTGCTGGGAATGTTTAGCAGAGGCCCCAGTCCGCGAGATCTTCAACGCACACCTCCAGCAGAGCTTCAACAGCATTCCGAGGGAGACTGGGGACATTGAGTCAGAATGGACCATGTTCAGCGTCTCCATTGCCGAAGCTGCTGCATTGAGCTGTGGCCGCAAGGTGGTTGGTGCCTGCCGTGGTGGTAATCCCCGAAACAAATGGTGGACACCAGAGGTGAAGGGAGCCACCAGGCTGAAGAAGGAGTCCTATCAGGCTTGGTTAGCCTGTGGGACTCCGGAGGCAGCCGACAGGTATCGACAGGCCAAGCGGAATGCAGCTCGGGCAGTGGCTGAAGCAAAAACTCGGGTGTGGGAGGAGTGCAGAGAGACCATGGAAAAAGACTTTCAGACTGCCTCGAAGAGATTCTGGCAAACCATCAGGCGTCTCAGGAGGGGAAAGCGGTGCTCTACCTGCACTGTGTGTAGTGCTGACGGAGCGCTGCTGACTTCGACTGAGAAAATTGTCAGGCGGTGGAAGGAATACTTCGAGGACCTCTTTAATCCCACTGACACGTCTTCCAAGGAGGAAGCAGAGTCTGGGGATGAGGGGAATGACCCGCCAATTTCTGGAGACGAGGTCACTAAGGCAGTTAAACAACTCCTTGGTGGCAGAGCCCCTGGTGTTAATGAGGTCCGCCCCGAGTTCCTGAAGGCTCTGGACGTTGTAGGGCTGTCCTGGTTGACACACCTCTACAATGTTGCGTGGAGATCAGGGCAGTACCCCTGGACTGGCAGACCGGGGTGGTGGTCCCCATCTTTAAGAAGGGGGACCGGAGAGTGTGTTCCAACTACAGGGGGATCACACTCCTCAGCCTCCCTGGGAAAGTCTATGCCAGGGTGCTGGAAAGGAGAGTTAGTCCGCTAGTCGAACCTCAGATACAGGAGGAACAATGCGGTTTTTTGTCCTGGTCACAGAACACTGGACCAGCTCTTTATCCTCTCAAGGATACTTGAGGGTGCATGGGAGCTTGCCCAACCAGTCTACATGTGTTTTGTGGACTTGGAGAAGGCATTCGACCGTGTCCCTCGGGGTGTCCTGTGGGAGGTGCTCCGGGAGTATGGGGTGTCTGGCCCATTGCTACGGGCCATTCGATCCCTATACAACCGTTGCAAGAGCTTGGTTCGCATTGCCGGCAATAAGACGGATTTGTTCCCGGTGGGCTCCGCCAGGGCTGCCCTTTGTCACCGATTCTGTTCATAATTTTTATGGACAGGATTTCTAGGCGCAGCCAAGTGGTGGAGGGCTTTCACTTCGGTGGCCTCAGAATCTCATCTCTGCTTTTTGTGGATGATGGGGTTCTGTTGGCTTCATCGGGTGAAGGCCTCCAGCTCGCACTGGAACGGTTCGCAGCCGAGTGTGAAGCAGCGGGAATGAGGATCAGCACCTCCAAATCTGAGGCCATGGTTCTCAGCCAGAAAAGGGTGGAGTGCCCACTCTGATGATGAGTTCCTGCCCCAAGTGGAGGAGTTCAAGTATCTCGGGGTATTGTTCGCGAGTGATGGGAGAAGGGAGCCGGAGATCGACAGACGGATTGGGGCTGCAGCTGCAGTAATGCAGACGCTGCACCGGTCCGTCGTGGTGAAGAGAGAGATGAGTGTAAAAGCAAAGCTCTCAATTTACCGGTCGAGCTATGTCCCTACCCTCACCTATGGCCACGAGCTGTGGGTAGTGACCGAAAGAACGAGATCGCGGATACAAGCGGCAGAAATGAGCTTCCTCCGAAGGGTGGCTGGCCTCTCCCCTAGAGATAGGGTGAGAAGTTTGGCAATTCGGGAGGGGCTCAGAGTAGAGCCACTGCTCCTCCATATCGAAAGGAGCCAGCTGAGGTGGTTCGGGCATCTGACAAAGATGCCTCCTGGGCACCTCCTGGGTGAGGTGTTCCGGGCATGTCCCACTGGGAGGAGGCCCCGGGGCAGACCCAGGACACGCTGGAGAGATTATATCTCTCGGCTGGCCTGGGAACTCCTTGGTGTTCCCCCGGATAAGCTGGAGGAGGTGGCTGGGGAGAGGGAGGTCTGGGTTTCTCTGCTTAGGCTGCTGCCCCTGCAACCTGGCCCCAGATAAAGCGATCTGGTTTCCACAGAAGCGCTGGACTCATCCCTGCATGACTTAATTTAAAGTACAGCTTTGTGTTAGGAGGATCAAAGTCTCAGAGCTCATCATCACTACATCATCATCATTATTGTTGTTGTTATTATTATTATAAATATGTATGTTTATAGTGTGTGAATGTGTGTGTGAATGGGTGGATGACTGGTTGTGTAAAGCGCTTTGGGGTACTTAGGGACTAGTAAAGCACTATACAAATACAGGCCATTTACCATTTATTCCGACACAGAGCTCAAAGAGATTTTAGAAACAGTCAGTTTTGAGTCTGAACATAACTCTCCTCGCGTGTTCCTGTGTTTTTATTCCTGACATTGTTTCTGATTCTTTCACACGAGACAACAAGGCTCAATAATAAAGTTTGTTATTACTATTATTATTATTGTGAAGGTGGAGCATTCATACAGCACTCTGTACTCTGTCAGTGATAATTTTTACATCATGGAGACCAGAGCATGAGGATGAAGATCTATACGTGATAACAGGAGGGTAATCAGAGGAAAACAAGACACAGCTGACCTGACTCATGTGACCAGATAAGAGGAAGCAAAAGTGAAAGCAAGACACCCGTGATGTATAAGTATAAAGATAAGTGGATAAACACACATAAAGGAAACATAAAAAGTGAACAAACAGAGGATAAAGACATGAAATAAAGACCAGCAGGAAGTCTTCAAAGAGGTGTCATAGAATCAAATGGGTTGGAGCTGTGGCAGCCTTTAGGATCTTTTACTCAGTTTAATTATCTTTCAAATCTCCTTTTCAGTTTGACGATCAAATATTGAGGAAGGAGTAATTTGGACTTTTGGACTTTGGATGTAAATTTTTGTAGATCATTCAGTGTTTTTATGACCAGAATCTGACCTTTAACAGTCAAATGGAAACAGAAAGTAAAAATGTGTCTGTTTGACTCTTAAGTTAACAAATCATCTGAAATCCCCTGGTTATTAGTTATTCTCTGAAATAATTTCAAAATAAAAGACTTTATGGTAGGCCTGTTCGCATGCATGATAGAAGTTATACAGGGATATAAACAAAATATAGTTTTATAGTAAGTGTTATGATATAGTCTGCCACTCATCACTTTACACAGTATTTAACATCTTCATTGGTAACTCGAAGGACATAAATATAAGATAAGTTACACTACTATGCCCTCTGTTTGTCAAATTTAAAAGAGAATTCATTGCAAAAACATGAGAAATAATTCAATCTAAGGCAGAGATCAGCGGACTGTTTACCACAGACAGAGCTCTTTAGCTCCTCCCTCCTCCTCCTTCATCGGCCTTCAGAAACTCTGTGTAGCTGGCAGTGTGAAGGTTTCACACTGTTAGTCCTAATTTACTTGTGATATAGTTGGGATTCCTGCATTAAAAGTAGAGTGTAGCTATATGGGTTGTGCTGCTGTAGTCTGTAGAATAGAAAAAGATCTGGATACAAAGCAGTGTCAGTACAGTAACAGTGGAAAAACAGGCTTGGATTCTCCCAGATCTTCTCTTCCTGGATACCGCTGATTTACAGCTTCCCAAATACAGCTTCTAACCTACTCGGTGAGTACTAATGTGGACACAGTAGTGTTGTATACTACTGTGCTGTATACTACTGTGCTTTTTGAACTGCTGCTCTGATCATGTGATACCAGAGCCTGTATAAACCAGTGGACTGTGGAGGGTTAGAGTGATATCCAAACACTGAAACGGGTCAGACCTGTCTGTTTGTGTCAGTGCTAGTAAATCTGTTTAGACTTGAAGAGGTTAAAATAAAGAGAAGTATGATCAGAGAGCTGGTTTTATATTGTGTGATTCCAAAGTTAGACTGAAGCTGCTGACACAGTTCAACTGTTTCCTCCCAGCTCAGATCTGACTGTTACACCCGAGTATCTGTAAGTGCATGTACACACAGTTCTTTGCTAAAAGGTAATTGCATGTAGTTTTCTATGTGTAACATTTCTGTGGAGCTCCATCACACTTACTCTCTCCTCTGAACCAACCCTCATCTTTGCGGGGGTGTTGTCACATCATGCCTGGGATTGTTGCTCTCAGGAATTGGAATTCTTCCAACTGAGCAAATAGTTCAGGAGGTAGGAGAGTTACAAATGTTAAAGAAAAAACACCTGTGCAATGCCAGCGATAGGTTATGCTTCAGAGGATGAAATAGGCAGGGGTCAACAGAATTTATGACAGGGTCTAAGGAGCTTGGAAAGAAAAGTGTCTGGAAGGTTTTGTGTGAGCTCATTGTGAAACCTAGCCCCACCCTATTATTTAATTTCCTGCAGTCAGATGGCCCTGGATGTGAGTGGGCCTAAAGGCGCCTGGGAAGGGATCTCAAAACTGGATTATAGATGGCAGACAGTTGGTGTCGTAAACCACCGCCTCTGTTCAAAGATGGTCGTTCACAGTGGACATAGATGCCTTCTTTTAGTCCTCTTTCAAACCATCTGTCCTCTCTGTCCAAAATGTGAACATTGGCATACTCGAAAGAGTGACCAACTCCTTCCGACCTCTAGAACACAAACCTGGAGTAATCAGGACCCTACATCACCGGGCAGAGAATGTTCCCTCTAAGCCTGAAGGGAAAAAGACAGGGTTATATGTAAAAGAAAGAAATGACCTGACTGCAAATATCTGTATGACTCTGCATTATTGAATCGACATTATAATCAATCCAGTCCTTGTTTGCCACATGAATTGTCTTCACAGAAGTATTATCTTGCATTTGTTGAAATATCTCAGGGTGGCGTGGTGGTTAGCCCCCCACAATCCTGATAGTGATAAGCAGAAGAGAATAGATGGGTGTTGCAATTTCAGCTGTCCTATTGGCCAAATTTCTTTAAAAAATAAATGTTTCATGTGTAAATAAAAGACAGATATAAGACAACCTGCAAGAAATTGATTGAGGCTTTTACCTTGTGATGTTGTTAACATGTCAAAATGACTCGATATCATTCAGTCATTTTAAAAGCAGATGCTTATCTGTGCTTTCATTTTCTTTTTTTAAGTTTCTAGTTTGTTTCTTTTATATTTCTGTGTACCGTATTTTCCACACTATAAGGCACACTTAAAATCAAGTTAATGAGCAGCAGGAGACGAATAGATCGCAGGTACATGGGCCAAGGGTGGGAACCTGTAATGAGTTCCGGCCTGGCAGTACAGTAAATACACACATTTATTTTATTAAATAGTTATCCCACTTTTTAAATGACTAAAATCTATGACTAATTGAATTTGTAGGAGTGCTGAATCCCAGTGATGCTTATTTAAATATCCTGAGGTCCAGGTTTGCTTACTGAATCAGTGTATTTAGTCTTGTTCTTGATTCAGAATCAAAATCAGAATACTTTATTTAACTGAATTAAATAATACAATTAATTACAAAGGTACAAAATAGATCTAAATAGATCTAATTATAAATATCCCACTATATTACACAAATATATCTGGTTAACACTGTGGTGTCCCTCTGATCTGTAGAGCATGTGCAAAAGGGTGTAACTATTGCAGTGGTTACTGTGCATTAGATGGAGGGGTTGTAAAGACATAACCACAGGCACTCTCCGCCTCTCCACTACCACCCTGAGGTTGTCCAGCTCACCCCCCACAACATTACTGGTCTTGTGATCAATTTATTGAGTCTGTTGGCATCTGTGACCCTCAACCTGCTGTCCCAACATGCAACAGCAAAGAGGACAGCACAGGCCACAACAGACTTATAAAAAACCTGAGCATTGTCTGAAAGATGTTAAAAGACCTCAGAGATGACTCTGGCCCTGTAAAGTGCAGTTGTTTTTTTTAACCCAATCCGGTTCATTAGCTATGTGTACTCCAAGGTATTTATAGTCCTCCACAACGTCCACATCAACTCTCTGGATTGAAACCAGGGGTCAAAGTTTTCCTGGTCTACCTAAAGTCCACAATCAATTCCTTGGTCTTTGTTATGTTGAGCTGCAGATGATTCTGCTCGCACCACGTGGCAAAGGAGTCAGTAAGTCAGAAGGAGTCAGAAGGACTGAGAGATGAGTGGGCATAGGAAGTGTGGGGATGGGGAGCTTCAGTGATGATGTGTGAGGACTCAGCAGGGGGACACACTTACTGTTGATATTTGTAAAAGTGCAGGATTTCTGCTGAGCATGGAGTTCTTCCATAACACTGAATACAGACTGGAAAACCAGATTAATGTAACATTACAACCTCAGAGAAGAAGAAGCTTTAAATATTTTTAATCACTCTAATCCATAAATACTGATGGTTTAAAGTAATGGTTTTAAAGGTTGTTGTTACAGAAAGAGGAAACTTTTTCTTCTACTTCCTTCATTTAAATAAGGAAGTGTGATTTATTTAATTAAAATTAGGGAAATGGGTATAAATGATTGAATGTTCAGATGGATTAAGAATTTTTTGGAAGGAAGACAAATAATGGTAAGGATTGGGAGGAGTTATTTGGAGAGTTTGCCGGTAGAAAATGGAACGCCACAAGGGAGCATATTTAGCCCATTATTGTTTTCATTGTTGATAAATGATGATGTGTTTAAGAACATAGTGAGTGGAATGGAGTTTTCGTATTTTGCAGAAGATGGGGGAACGTGGGCAAGAGGAAAAGGGTTAGACTTTTTGGTAAAGAAAGTACTGGGGGCAATCACAGGAAAAGAACAGTGGTCATACAAATGGAGGTTTAAATTCCCAGTTGATGAGACTAAAATAATGTTTAAAAAAAAATATACATTAAAAATGGATACTGTCATTGCCTATCCCTAGCCTGGTTGAGGAGTTTAAATGTGCAAAAGTGAGGCTTGAGATGTCACTCACGGACTCCCGGGACCCCATAGTGAGAGGCACTGCTCCCACCCTAGCAACGGGGAAGAAGTGGACCCCAGCCACATCTGTGCTACAGGCAAAATCCGCTGTTCGGCATTGTAACGTGGTGGTCTTTTTAGACCTTGCCAACGCCTTTGGGTCAGTTCCGCACAAGATCTTGTGGATGGCCTTCAACTATTTCAGCGTACCAAACCACATCACAGGACTGGTCACGACTTACTTTCAGGATTTACAGTTTTGTGTGACAGCTGAGAACACCACCACAGCCTGGCAGCACCTGGAAATTGGAGTTATGGCAGGCTGCACGATTTCCCCTCAGGCATTTATCATGGCAATGGAGTCGGTCATGCGGGCATCCCGATGGGTAGTGGAAGATGAGAGACACAAGAGTGGCCTTCGTCTTCCTCCCATTAGGGCCTACATGGATGACATGACCAACATTACAACAACAAAACCATGTACTAGGCGATTGCTACAGAAGCTCCAGGAAAACATAGAATGGGCAAGAATGGAGTTTAAGCCAAGTAAATCTTGCAGCATCTCCATCATGAAAGGAAAACTGACAGCCGAGCAATTCTATATCAGTGGAGAACCAATTCCAACAGTCTTAGAGAAGCCCATAAAGAGCCTGGGACGGTGGTATAATGCAGACCTCAATGATATGTGGCAACTAGAACAGCTAAGGCAGAACTTGGCTGATGACCTCAAGCGGATTAACAACACTGCACTCACAGGGAAACTGAAGCTCTGGTGCTTCCAGTTTGGGTTATTACCCAGACTACTGTGGCTGTTGACAATGTACAAGGTCTCACTCAATCATGCCAATCGACTAGAGAGGCTAGTGAGCTCCTAGGTTAAGAAGTGGCTCGGACTTCCCAAATGCCTCAGCAGCGTTGGAATCGACTATACATCTTTTTTTGGTTTTGTCACCTTGTACAAGACTTCTGGCAGAGATTATATGTCTTTATCTCAGAAAATATATTTAAAGGATTTGCACTGTTATGGAAATATGTATTATTTGGTCTCCACAAAAACCAAAGACAGTTCAACATTGATAACAGATATGATTAACTTGTTAATCTTAATGGCTAAATTTCATATTCACAAATCCAAATGTTTAGGAAGAAATTCCTCTTTTTATGTATACGCCTATGAGCTTTTGCAATATCTTAATTCAATAAAGAACACTACTAACCCCAAAAATGTAAAAACTATGGTTGTATTTGACAAAATGAAGATCCTTCAATCACTTTACACTTTGGCTTAATCAGTTAAACTTCTCCCCCTAGCATATGTATAATGCAGGTAGGTTCTGATGTTTGTTTGTTTATGGTATACAATTTCTGTAAGTACAATACCTTGAAGTTAGAACTGTTTAATTTGACTTTGTATTGTACTGATGTTTAAATAAAGGTTTTAGGGGGGAGGGGCTGGGGAAAAGGGCAGGTTGGATCGTCTTACGTTTCACGCATGCGCAGTACGGGGACGTAAGCGTTGTCGTTGTGGAAGAAAACGATTGAACCTGATAGTGTAGACGGGGAGCGTTTTTAGACGAAAATGCTGGTTTCAAATTTATCTGGATTAGTGTAGACGTAGTAGAGAGTTAAATGCAGAGCCGCGAGTTTAAATAAAAATAATGTCTCTGATTCGTGAGGAGGATGTGCTCTGTGTGTGTCACGTGATCTTGATCCTAACGTCCTAAGTCCGAGGATCCATGTAAGAGTTGGCGGAGACGGTAAGTGTCCAGGTTGAGTGTAAACTCTATGTGAAGATGATGTTCAGAGTGTGAGGAAGGCGGTGAAGGTCTCTCAGATCCACAGCAGCGAATTAGCTCACTCAGCAGCACAATGAGACTCATTCATAGCTGCGTCACTTTTTCCTTCACAGATAAACATGTTTTTGTCATGTTAGTGTTCAAAGAGTCAGAGCAGCAGTCTCAGTATATGTCACAGTGCTTTACATGTACCATGATAAATATATATTACAGCGTGTTTCTGTTATTCTGTGGAATCGGCAACGAAGGACAAAGTGAGAAATTAAAGAGCGGCTGGTTTCACTCTTTGTGGAGCCGCTCCCTGATCCCTGATCCTGGGTGTAACGTGAACGGCTGTTGTTTACGCTACAGTGTCAGCTACTGAGCTTTGTTACATTGTCCTGGAGACAGACGGTAGAATTAGCCCTGTATTTGGTCTTGTTATATAAAAGTAGAACAGAAGGAATAAACAACAGGCAGGATGGATGTATGAGAAACAGGAGAAAGGCACACGGTAGAGGACAGATTACAAAGTAGAAATATATTACAGTATATTGCGTGTGAACAACATCGAGTGTAGCTGTGTGGGTGGTGCTGCTGTAATCATACCGTGTGCACTTATTACTACAGTAGTGTCAGTGAGTCCTTATACAAGCTGCTGTGTTTGGTCTCTGCTCTGTGGTTATACACTCAACATGAATCAGTGCATTCAAATTATTGTAGGCATATTCTGGGATCAATGATCGATGGATTCATGTTACAGTTTAACTCGTACACTCAACTGTTTGACTTTGAACTTTGGACTGATCTTGCTGTGATAACAGAGCCTGTATAAACCTGTAGACAGTATGAACTGTACAACTAGTCAGACCTGTCTGCAAGTGTCAAGTCTAAACAGAGATTAATAAGTCAGACTTGCTCAGACTTGAAGAGATTAAAGTAAAGTGTGAGCTGAGAGCTGGTGTTATGTCTCCTCCCAGCTTAGATTGGACTGTTACACCTGATATCTGGGGGTCCATGTGCACACAGTGTTGTGCTAAAATGTGATTTCTGTGTGTGTGTTGTTAAATAGGCTGTAGTCAACAGGATTTATGACGGGGTTATACATTAAAGAAAGAAATGAGCTGACTCCAAGTATCTGTATGACTCTGTGTTAGTGCACCTGCATTACAGTCAGTCCACTCCTTGCTGTCCACCTAAATGATCTTCATAGAACTATTATCTTATATTTGTTGGATTGTCTGCTTCCCTCTTGGCCTGATCTCTCTTAAAGAAGATATGTTTAATGTCAATGAGACTCTAGCTGGTTAAATAAAGCATATATGAAAGTCACTTTGCTAAAACATGACTGAAGCTTCTACCCTGTAACAGGAATGTTGTTTAGGACTAAAGATGTTTGACATATGTTTCACAGATTATGGGTCAACACGTCATTTGCAATAGTTAAAATGTGGCAATCTGTTACCCAACGATCAGTTTTTGGTACAACACCTGCAGTCAGAGCGTGGCATCCTAGTTTGGACGTTTTATGTCTCTTATCTGTGCTTTTATTCTCTTTTTTAAGTTCCTGGTTTGTTTCTTTTATATTTCTGTATAACATAGATTTGCACAGTTTAGTGGGTTCTTGGACTTTAGTCCAGTTTTGTATTTTACATAATCAACACACTCCAGACATGAAGAGACAGATCGAAACTGTTTGTCTCCACTTTCAGACAAGTTTTTGGTTCATGTGCTCATGTTTATATAGAAGTGCTGTTTAATAATAAAGACAACTAATATCAGAAACAAACAGCAATTACTTTACCAACACATACATACATTTCTTCTACTAAATAGTTATCCCACCTTTTAAATGAGTTGCCAAAAAGCACATGTACTAAATCTTATCCAAGCCTGGTCCTGGGTCTGTATATCCTCTGCTTGAAGTTTTGACTTTCTAGTTTTATCCTGAGATTCCAGGCTGCTTAATGTTTGCAGTGCTTCTTTTTCTCTCTATGTATTGAGTCTTGTAAGTTTTATTCCTCCCTCAGTGATATTTCATGCTCTGTCAAGTCTCCTGTATTAAGATTATTCTTGTCTCTGTTTTCCCTGTTTAATCCGTTTAAAGAGGCCAACATTTAACAACCTCCTGAAGGGGAAATTTATCTTTACACTCAAAAAAATAACTCTTTGAATGAACATAAAAAATCATGGAAAGAAATTGCACGTAATTAAATTGCTTTATTTTAGCATTATGCAATTCTGTTATTCCAACTTAATGTACTTGAGTTGGACTAACTTGATTAAGTAATGATGAATCAACTGTTTTACTACAGTTGAGTCCAACTTAATTTAATTGACTTGATCCAACCCATGCAAATTACATTTTTGTAACAAAAATGCTTATTCGTAATAGAAATCCATTTATTAATGTGGAAATCCTTTCCATGATTATTTTAAGTTCATTTAAAGAGTTATTTTTTTGGAGTGTTCAACAAAGTCTAGAGTCTGGTTAACATGAAAGAGTACTGGACAGGTCACCAGTCTATCACAGAGAGACAGACAACCATTTGCACTCATGTTCACAGATATTTTAGAAACACCAATTAACCTAACCCTAATTACTGCATGACTAACTGTGGCAGGAAACCAGAGTACCCAGAGAGAACCCACTGCAAACTTGGCCAGATTGCAGATTTGAACCCAAGACCACTTTGCTGCGAGGCAACAGTGCTAACCCTTGCCACCGAGCTGTCAATCTAGCCTTCAAAAAAAAATAGGGAAACTATGATTACAAGGCTTTATATAGAATTTTCTGTACGTTTTTGTCCTTTACAGGTTAAACCACAATAAGGCATATACGTAGTGTGTTTAGGGTTGTCTTTCTCTTCTAACCCCAGTGATTTTCCTGTGGTTTGAACTCTTGTGTGATCTTGTGAATTTTGTTAATCCAGGCAACTAACCACTCTTACTAGATTGTATCATGTCATCTCAACAAGAATAAATTAAGTTGCTGGATTTCATGCAGGTCCTACAGGATTTAATTACGTTCACCACAGAAACATGAAATTATTTTGTTCACATTACAAGTTTGAATTTTGTAAATGTAACAACCATCCAATTTCATTTTTTTTGAGTGTAGTTACAGAAACACCTTTCTGAGAAAATACCTCTGACAGCTGGATAAATGATCTACTCTTGAGACTGCTGATTCCAGTTCATTCACAATAGACAATAAGCTGCTTGTCCAGAAATTCCAGTCTGGCTCATCAATGACTCTGTAGGAAAAGTAGCCAAATTAGCAGGTTCTATCCGGTCGTTAAGTCTGACGTCACTAGCCGTGTCTGGGCCTAAACTCCGCTGCAGGTCCATATATCAAACGATCACTATGGCATTACTGAGAGTTGAAAAACTGTCTAAAGTCTTTCATCTTTAATAAAATGATCAGCGTTCTGCTCTACCAGGTGTAACAATTGAGTTTAACATCCAGGCATCCATGAAAACGGAATTTATGACATTTAACGGAGTTAGAAGTTAGCAGGAAGTTAGCTCGCTAGCTTCTATCTAAATACAATATAGCATGTCCTGACTGCGGGGTTTTGGAAACAAATTAAAATGTACAGCTCTGTTATCACTTTCAACATAAATGAAGACAGAAAACTAAACAGCAGTGACGTTTGTAGGGTTACTGAAGTTGGGCTAGCTGGCATTTAATGATGTGCTACGTGACCGCTAGCGACACAGCTATGTTAGCATAATTTAAACAAGCTAACTTTTTTTTCCACTCGATAAAAGTTAACGTGAGTGTTCTCGGTGGTCAGGAACAAATGTAATCGCATGGCAGGATGCTGTAAAAGGACCAAACTTCAGCCAGGAGAACAACTGAGATAATCCATCCACAATACGAGGTTAGTCATTCATATACTGCTGCATGGGCTGGGCTGTAGTTACATCCTAAGGTTTTAAAAACTGAGCTTAAATAAATGATTAGCGGTAATAAAAGCCGAGGGAGGTCAACAGTGATCACTGACTGTTTTAGGAGCTTTTTGAAATTAAATAGAAGAAAATACATAACATTAAACATGTTAACAACACAAAAGCCATATTAAACGCAGACTACTTTAGGCCCGGAAGTAGGATTCGTCACGTCATCACTTAACGACCGGATAGGCAGAGGTTGTTACTACTTTGGTTCCCTTTTCCACGTTAACTGACGTGGAACAACAGGAAGAACAGTGAGACCAGAAGTTTCAGCTGATTTTCAAAAACACTTTAAACTGTTTTCTTTAGCAATCATGTGCTGTAGCATCGGATGCAGTTGAAAACATTCTTGAAATTAATCTTTACAGCTGCTGTCTGACCTTTGCTGACTTTTGCTTCTTAAACAGTCAGTCTTTTCTACATGTGGGTTATTTTGGACTTTTACAGACTAAAAGATTGTGTTGTTCACCTCTACAATTAATTAAAGGCCTGTTGTTAGTATCCACCAAAGCTGCTGGTGTTTTTGTTGTGACTTCTTTATCATTTCCAAACTCAGTTTTGGAAGGGAAAGCCATGAAGTAAATACTTGTGCTGGTTTCAGGGTTTCTGAACCTCTTGATCATAATTTCTGCTGTGTTCAGTCTCTCGTGCTGGTAGATGTTTTGCCTTAGTTACCATAAATTGGGTGAAGCATATACTTAGCTTGCTTGTTGTCAAGCTTGTCTTCATGCTTATCTTTGATTTCTCCTGCAGACCACTTGCAGCCTTTCTCCGTATTTCTTGAAGCTCACGGTGGAGCTTGTTAACAAGTGCCTTTGTAGTTGTGGCATTATCCAAGTCTTCCATAACACCAAACATTGCATTTAAACATCCTGTGAGGAACAATGCAAAAAATTGTAACACGCCACCATCTTCTGGCTTAATTATTGGATAGTTCAACATATTATGAAGCTTCTGCAATCCTATAGTCATCAACAAAACTTTACTTTAGCATCATCGCTGTCATAGTTTAAGGACAGCATTTTCACATGGTTCTAAATTCCCTTTATCAGCACCACTGATATCTGCTGACGTCTACATGAGCGTTCTGTACACAGCTCTACTAAAACTTTCGTTTCTGCTTCTGACCCAGCCAGAGCAGCAGTGATTGTATTTTCTTTCAAGCCTTTATAGCAGCTTCTGTTGTTTTGTGTTCTTCTAGAATCTTAATAAATGCTGATAGATGTTTGGTTTTATCACTGACTTGTTCAAGCCTCTCATTCATTTTATCTTCATGTATCGCTTCTCTTTTCACAAGTGCGCACACACACAATATACAGGCTGACGTCCTAAGGAGGAGTTTGTTTTCCTTCATCATTACTATCATCACCAGACACAGAGTAGTGCCTGAGTCATTCCAGTTTGTTTACAGAGGAACAGAGCTTGTCTTCAGTGACCTCACTGAACCTAATTTTTAATACCTGGAGAGAAGAAAAGCTTCTTATGCTCATTTACGGTTTGTTGATTATTCTTCAGCCTCAAATTTGTAATGAGAAAGTTTCTAGAACAGTTCAACATGAGTAAGTATCATTTGGTTTGGATTCTGGACTAACAGGGTACAAAGAACCGGGATAAATGGGATCCTGTCTAACCAGGTCTGCTCCCCGACTCGCTCCCACATGGATACGTTATCTCATCTCTACAATTAATCCTGTCCATACATATGTGTGAGAGCAGGTCTGAAACTGTCAGAGACATGCGTCTATGGTCTGCAGATGACTGTGTTAGTGTCGTTCTGCTCCAGGATCATGAGAGCAGCCATGGACTGTAACTGTGCTGAAGATTTGGAAATCCAAAACAATTTAAGTTACAGGTGCAGTTGTGATTTTGTATTTGTGCTCTATCCATTTTTATATTCTCTATTGTTTTTCTTTCTCTTTTCTGTCTGTCAGCTTTGACATTGTTATATTACACACATACTGTGAGTAACAATAGAAATGAATACATTATATTAAAAAACAAACAGGATGAGCCTGTAGAGACTTTCTAGAGCTCGTCTTAGAAAAGAAAATCTGTTTGGCACAACGGTGCATTCTGACCATAATTCAGATTGCAGAGGCTGCCTGACAGGACCGGCTAAAACATATCTAATACAAAAGAAATGAGCATTGAGTTTAGAACATGTACTCATCAGGTCATATCCATTTAAGTCAGAATGTGCTCAGAGTTTAAATATGTGGCAACAGTTTTTGATTCAAAGCCAAAGTTGTGTGCTTCAAAGGGAACCAGTGCCTTTCATGTTTGAGACATCTTTCTCGTTTCCACATTGATAACATCATGTTGGTTTCATATTATCGAGCTTATGTTGAATCTCTTCTATGATTTTCCTTGGTGTCTTGGACATTTGTCAGGAAATGAAGCGATCTAACAGCTGATTGGTGAATCAGTGCTGAACCATCACCACTTTAGAGAGAGTCGTTTGGTACCGGGCCGCGAGAGTTGAGGCTCAGGTGTGAAATGTATGGTTTTCAGGGTGGGTTTTTTTTTTTTTTTTTTTTTTTTTTTTTTTTTTTTTTTTTTTTTTTGGTTTTGAGCGTTATTTTGTTATCGTTGTTATTGTTGGGTCTTTTCACGTGTGTTATGAATAAATCTTATTTTTTCGGTACCGGTACTAGTTTTATTTTGTTGCATTTATCCGCGACACCTTAAAGGCCGGTCCGTGAAAATATTATCGGGCATAAACCGGTCCGTGGCGCAAAAAAGGTTGGGGGCCGCTGACTTAGATAACTTAAAAATGTTATTGTTTGGCTTTTTTTTTTTTTTTTTTAAAGTATTTTATTTGTTCCTGAGTAAATCAGTTTGGCTGAGATTAAAGTTATAGTTTTTACACAGCTGAATAAACGTCAAGCAGACAACTAATCATCAGAAGTGTGAGATGCTCGAGAATATACTCCGGTGTCCCGTTATAATTTAGATAGCAAGGAGTTTATTAAACTTCACCGACACAGCCTGCAGATTTCATTAAAATTTAATAAACTATCATCTTGTCTTTATTTTTAGTTAGCACATACCTTAAACACTTAAAGCTGTAAGCTAATGATAGTTATATAAGAGCTGATGCGTTCTGGTGCAATAAGCTGTATGTTTTACGTCCAATAGATGCATGATCTGATTAGTCGACTAATCGCAAAAATAATCGTTTGTGGCAGCCCTAGCTGTAACTGTGCTGCAGATTTGAAAATTAAAAATAATTTGAGTTACAGGTGCAGTTGTGCTTTTCTATTTGTGGTCTATCCTTTTTTTTTTATATTCTCTATTGTCTTTGTTTCTCTTTTCTGTCTGTCAGCTTTGACATTGTTATATTACATATATATTGTGAGTAACAATAGAAATTAATACATTATATTAAAAACCACACAAACAAGAGGAGCCTGTACAGACTTTCTAGAGCTTGTCTTGGAAAAGCAAATCTGTTTGGCACAACGGTGCATTCAGATCATAATTCAGATTGCAGAGGCTGCCAGACAGGACTGGCTAAAACATATCTAATACAAAAGAAATGAGCATTGAGTTTAGAACATGTACTCATCAGGTCATATCCATTTAAGTCAGAATGTGCTCAGAGTTTAAATATGTGGCAACCGTTTTTGATTCAAAGCCAAAGTTGTGTGCTTCAAAGGGAACCAGTGCCTTTCATGTTTGAGACATCTTTCTCGTTTCCACATTGATAACATCATGTTGGTTTCATATTATCGAGCTTATGTTGAATCTCTTCTATGATTTTCCTTGGTGTCTTGGACATTTGTCAGGAAATGAAGCGATCTAACAGCTGATTGGTTTATCAGTGCTGAACCATCACCACATTACAGCAGACACATACAGCAGTTAACTGCTTCAATGTTTCTTGATGACTCAACATACTTTTGCAGTTTGTTCCTCCTTCCCTCTTCCTTCTGGACAAAGGTTTCTGTTCCCAGAATGAATAACCAAAAAAAAAAAAAGCTTTGCATCACTCAGATCAATGAATCATAGCTTTGTTGCTTTGTGGGTTACGTGATGCTCAGAACCTGACTGTATTAGGTGAGACAGAAACGGTCAGCTTCATCAGGTGTTAGTAATCCTGATCTAAAATCATTGGTTTTCTTTGTTTTTCCAGATGTTGTCAGGCTGTTCTTCCTGTTAGAAACTCCATCATCCCAAATCTCAGGGGCATGCTCTTCTTTTGGACCATGGAAACTTTTACCCAGGAGCCAGGTAAGCCATCCAAACCTGTGTGAGAAAGTTGTTTAATCATGAATAAACTATGATTAACCACATTTGTTGGAAAGTTGAGTTCAATTTCTCTAGCCACACTCAGGCCTAATCTCAGACCTCCTGAATGAAGAAATCACTTAAAATAAATCTTTCTGACAGATTGAAGTAATCTCAAATGTCTCATAACCCAGTCTGAAAGGGTTACAGAGATATCAGTTTAAGCTGCTAACAATGAGCCTGAGTGGGACCCCTTCTTTGTAGATATTTGGAAGTCCGTAAATACAAGGTATAGCATCCCCTGGGTATAGATGATGATATGTAGGGTGGTCAATGATTTTGTCCTTTTCAAGTTGTTGAAGGCAAGCAATAATGTTCACATTTTATACAGAGAAGACAGATGGTTTGAAAGAGGAGTAGAAGAAGCCATCTATGTCCACTGTGAACAACCATCTTTGAACGGAGGTGGTGGTTTACGACACCAACCGTCTGCCATCTATAATCCAGTTTTGAGATCCTTTCCCAGAAGCCTTAACGCCCACTCACATCCAGGCCCATTTGACCTCAGGAAATCACATGATAGGGTGGGGCTAGGTTTCACAGCGGGTTCACCCAAAACCTTGGCTGATTGTTACCTACACCCGTTTTTACACCCTGGCTTGTTTGATTAGGTAGAGGATCAACAGGGGGTCCATCCATGTCCCTCTTGGTGGACACTTCCCTAGGACTTAACTCTGGGACTCTCCACCATTTGACCTTAGAACTGAAGAAGCTTCTCGGAGGAGAGGTGAAATGTCTTCAAGCAACTGAAAGAAGTCCAGATGCTTTTCTTTCCAAGCTCCTTAGACCAGTCTTTCTCAAACTGTGGTATGCATACCACTAGTGGTACTTGGGCTGTCTCTGGTGGTATGTGGGAAATCTCCATTTTTTTTTAAGATTAAATAACATACCATTGTAGAGGTATGAAAAGATGGCGCGAGAGTTCTCAAGGCTCTTCTGGGAGCCAGAGTCAACCAGAAAACGTCTCCCCCAGCGTGAGCCCTCTATGAAGAGCAGCCTTTCCTTTTTGCCAGCGGTTGCAGCCGCTACAGAGCGCTGGTGGGCTCGTTTCCCTGGGCCTTAAAACAGCAAAGGTGGCACGGCCCTGTCACGCTGATGGTAAAAACACAGCCTTTTCCATGGTGCCGCAATCCCACCCACAATCGATGAGTTGGAGGCCCCCGGGAGAATCGGTGGGGGCCAGCTCGCACTGGTGCCGGCAACTGTCGGAGGAAGATGTGAGTGAAGAGGAATCCGCCGTCATCCGTTACTAGCAAGAACAGCGTGCTCTCCATGAGCTTGAGAGCGGTACCATCACCCAGGCCAGAGAGAGAGAGGGGTTTCTCGGCCCACTCTGCGTCAGAGAGGGAGTAGTGCCGAGCAGCAGCGCCTTGAGAACGGTGTATTTCCCTTGGGTGGGGGGATCCCATGCAAGGCCCACATGATGGTATTTTGTGTTGTGGGCTGAAACGCCATGAAGAGCAAACTGATTTTTGACGTGCATGAACCACGAAGGAGGGTCGTGAAGTCAAAAATCCAGCAGCTTACCCGCCACAGCAAAAGGTAAAACCTACACCTCTGCTATCACTTCTGACATAAATGAAGACAGAAGACTAAACAGCAGTGGTGTTTGTGGGGTTACTGAAGTTGGGCTAGCTGGTATATAATAAAGTGCTGCGTGGTGGCTAGCTATACAGCTATGGTTTGCATAATATAAACAGTGAAGCTGGAGGATGAACGCTAACTTTTTTCCACTTGATAAAAGTTAACGTGAGGGTTCCCGAAGGTTAGGGACAAATGCAAATGTCATCTCTTAAAGACTGTATATCCCACCTGCTGCGAATGTTTTCCAAGATGGCACCGGTGTGCATGGCTGACCGTCTTCGACCCCGTCTGCGCCTCGGCATTGTACTCCTCGTTGTTTTATCTTTGGTTTTATGTTCTCTGGGTGATTGTACGCTAATAACTTATGATAGAGACACGCTCCTGAATCTTCGGTTTTCCTGTTCTGAACGACTGGACAGCCTTGGGACCGCGGGTGCCGCTATCCCCCTGATGCCAGTCTCCCCCACCAATGTGACCTACTTACCTCTTCCCATGCTCCGCAGGAAACGTCTCAGGAAACGGGGTAGAAGGAGTGGTGTCCGTGTCCGCTTCAAGGCTTATATCAGAGCCATGGCTACGGATTACCCTGCTACAAGCCATGAGCTATCTCGTTTCATCCACTATCTCAGTAGCCGCTTTGCGGCTAGACTGCTAACCCACCGTTGGATATGCTCCGTCGGCCTTCAAACCTGCTCTGCCTGCCCAGTGGCTTACCACTCTGCTCGATCTTGGATAACACCGCCTGGCCGTGGTGTTCAACATAACAACCTTAGCACCTTGCGACGGGCTACTACTAAGGACTTGGCTCCTCGGACTCGGATGGCCTTATTTAATGTTAGGTCTCTTTCAAATAAGGCCTTCCTCCTAAATGACTTTTTTCTCACCACGGGACTGGATGTTCTATTCTTGACGGAGACATGGACTTCTCCGGGTGAGTTCATCCCCTTCTCTGAGCTTCTCCCTCCTGACTGTGCCTTCTTTAGCTCACCTAGGCTAAATGGTAGAGGTGGTGGCTTAGCCTCGGTTTTTAAAAATAAACATGAAGCACGGCTGCTACCCTCCCCAACCTATTCCAGCTTTGAAGCTCAACTATTGGAATTGACTGGCTCTCGGACTACTCTGTGTGTTATGGTTTATCGTCCGCCTAAATATCATAAGATGTTTATCTCTGAATTTGCTGACTTTTTGGGATCCATTCTTTTTAAATATGGTTCTGTTATTATTTCTGGTGATTTTAACATTCATGTCTGCTGTATGGATGACCAATTGGCTAAAGATTTTCTTGCACTGACTGACTCTTTTAATCTTATTCAGTGGGTGAATGAGCCTACCCATGTTAAAGGCCACACCCTTGATTTGGTTTTTTCATTTAATGTGGATATTTGCATTAAGGAAATCAGAAATACTGGACTTTCTGATCATTCCCCGGTTATCTTCGATGTTGACCTGGGCAACACTGGACAATACTTAGAGGCTCCTCTTTACCCTACGCGTACTATTAATGCTGATACTGTGGTCAACTTTTCTACGTCTTTTGTGAACTCCCCATTTATTATGCTGGATTGTTTTACTCCACACACGCTTGAGAATTTTACTAATACTCTTTTAACTACTTGTTCCTCGATTCTTAACATTGTTGCACCTATCAAAATGAAACGCCCCAGAACTTACTCACAATGTTGGTTAAATGATTCTGTTCGTGCTTTACGACGTATATGTCGGCGGGATGAGAGGAAGTGGAGGAATGATAGACTCCAGTCATCATATGATATTTTACGTATTAGCCGCTCGAAGTTCCAAACTGCTGCCAGAATGGCCAAAGCGGCTTTTCTCTCTAAAATTATTACCACTAATGGTGATAATCCTTGAATTCTATTTAAAATTTTTAACTCTGTGGTGAACCCCTGCCCCTCTATGCCACTGCCGTGCTCCCCGGGTCTTTGTGAAAAATTTTCAAACTATTTTTTAGATAAAGTTTTATCTCTTAAATCTACTCTTCCTTTGGTGACTGATAGTATGTCTATTCCTGATTGTTCTGCTACTCTTTATCAATTTGAACCCGTTTCACTCTCTACTCTGAAGCGTCTAATTGATAAACTGAACAATACTAATTTTGTACATGATGTTCTCCCATCCCGTATAGTCAAGGATTGTTTTAATGCAATTGGACCTTGTTTATTGTCCATATTGAACCTTTCCTTGCTTTCTGGCTATGTACCTTCAGCTCTCAAACATGCTATAATTCAACCTGTTCTAAAAAAAAGGAACCTTGATCATAGTGATTTTGCCAACTATAGGCCGATTTCTAAGCTTCCCTTTCTGGCTAAAATTCTTGAGAAGGTGGTTCTGCTTCAACTGCAGACCTACCTGGATGAGAATAATATAAATGATAAATTTCAATCGGCCTTCAAACAACATCACAGCACTGAATCAGCGCTGCTTCGTGTTTTCAATGATCTTTTACTAATGGCTGACAATGGACAATGGTTTAAATCTTACCTCTCCAATCGGCTCTCTTCGGTACATCTGGCCACATCCTCTTCTTCGGCTGTACCTGTTTGCTGTGGTGTCCCCCAGGGATCTGTGTTAGGCCCTACCCTTTTCTCATTGTACATGCTTCCTCTAAGTGCTATCTTTGAGAAATACCATATTGCTTTTCACTATTATGCGGATGATATCCAGATCTATTTTGAGTTAAACGATGATCTTGCTCTGTCTTTGAATAGCTTCCGAGAATGCATGTGTGAGGTCAAGAAATGGCTTTTGGCAAATACTCTTATCCTTAATGATAAGAAAACCGAAATTATGATTTTTGGTAGTAATGCCCTTCGTGCCAAACTTCGGGATGCCTTTGGTTTTCTCACTAGTTCTTTCTCTGACACTGTTAGGAATCTGGGTGTCTTATTTGACAGCTCATTTACACTTGATAAACAAGTGTCTGCTGTTGTCAGATCTAGTTTTTACCAGCTTCGCCTTATTTCTAAGGCCAGGCACTATATCCCGTATAAAGACCTAGAAAAGCTCATCCACGCCTTTGTAACGTCAAGGCTAGATTACTGTAATTCACTCTATTGTGGTCTCCACTCTTCCCTTTTACATAGATTACAGACAGTTCAGAATGCTGCAGCACGCATTCTAACTAAAACCAAGAAGTTTGCCCACATTACTCCTGTCCTTGCTGATCTGCACTGGTTGCCTGTCAAATATCGTATTCAATTTAAAATTTTGTTGTTTACTTTTAAAATTACCAATAACACTGCACCAAGCTATCTTAAGGAACTTTTAAATCCATATGCTCCTGCTAGCGCTTTAAGGTCATCCTCACAGTTACTGCTGGTTCAGCCCAGATCTCGACTGAAATCTAGAGGTGATCGATCGTTTGCTCTAGTTGCACCGGAGCTGTGGAACAATCTCCCGATTGGCATCCGGGCGTCTGATTCTATTCATTCTTTTAAATCACAGCTAAAAACATATCTTTTTAAACTTGCCTTTTCTACCAGTTAAATGCTGGCTTGCTTGCAGTGACCTATTGACCTATTGTATTAAATTCTCTGCTATCTTTCCATTATTGGTGTCTTTTATCATGGTGGTACAGTCTTACCTTGCTATAACCTATGTGCTGCAGTTTACTCTTATTGGTGGCTTTTATCTGTGAACATAATTCGTTACCTTTATGTATTTGATGTTAATGTGTGAACTGTTTTTTTTTTTTTTGTTTTTTTTTTTGTTTTATGTAAAGCACTTTGGTATGCCCAAGGCTTTTAAATGTGCTCTATAAATAAAGATTGTTGTTGTGTAATGCAGTACAGTTGCTATTATTATCACATGTCACATCCTATTTATGACAGTTAAAATAAATAACATTCACATAAGAAATAAAATTGTCTGTGTAAACTATATGTGGTGTACTACTGTACTTTAATGTCAGTCATAAGGGTGGTACTTCAAGAGACAGTTTATGAGGTGGTACTCATTGTGAAAAGTTTGAGAACCACTGTTGTAGAGGATAAATCTAAATTTCAAATATATGAAAACTCTCCACACCTGAATCATCTACAGGTGCATAGAGGGAAATAAAACCTTTTTCAGAATAAGAGTATAACCTATGCACATTTATCATTATTTTTTACCATTACAAAGTTTCTCTGTGCCTGACAAAGGTCAAAAAGATGCTGTAACTGAATAAAATAATGGTAAACCTGACAGTGTTCAGAGGTTAGACTCATATTTTCTACAGAGGATAGTTTCAGTTGTGGATCATTTGTTATTTCTGATGTAATGTGGTCCATCGTGTGAATGACTTCTTTATATGGGTTCCCCCCCCCCCCCCCCCCCCCCCCCCCCTTATTCCTTCAGTTTTATTAAAATATTTACATTTTAAAATGTAAATTTTTTTCCAAAAACATTAATGAAAGTGTGTTTTTGTTTTTCTTTCTGTCAGGATGTTTCCTGTAACTGAAAATGGGACTGCGTCCTTAAAGCGCACCAGGTCATTACGACGTATTATAAATTTTGACAGAGGACCAGGTCCTGCTACTGCAGAAAGGTAATGCGTGTCTAAATGTTGTTCTTGAGTCAGTGTTTGTGAAAACATTCTTTTTCACAAACTTTTTTGTTCATATGTGAAGCTCAGCTGTTGTTTGGCCTGTAGCTTACTCTGATTGGTTCTCTCCAGTTTCCAGCTGACTGCAGAGCCTTTCTGCCAGTGTTGCCAAGTTAGCGACTTTGTCGCTATATTTAGCGGGTTTTCAGACCCCCTTAGTGACTTTTTTTTCTAAAAAGCGACTAGCGACAAATCGGCGACTTTTTCTGGTGTTACTGGAGACTTATTTATGACGACTTTTTGACGTGAAAGCGCGTATCGCTCTTACTCTCAACAAGCAGCGGTTGCTGCCGTTGGCACCTCGCCCGTACCAAAGCGCTCACAGGCGGAGGATAGTCCTCATGCAGCTGCTATCAGGGTAGGAGATGTTCACCCCTATGCGTCCAAACTGCAAATGAATCGCACATGAGCGAAGTCGCTGCTCCCGCACTGACTGTAACGCAATCAGTTCTTCTTTCACTGTTATGCTGTTTTGTGGATCTCAAGGTTTAAAACTACTCATAAACACACACACAAAGTACCGTATTTCCCGGACTACAAAGCGCACCTGAATATTAGCCGCACAAGCTAAAATCAGGGGAAAATGCTGTTTTGTACATACATTAGCCGCACCTGACCAAAAGCCGCAGGTGTTTCAATGTTGACTTATATGTAAGAGAATATGCACAAAGCGAATTGTCAGGAAAGAGATGGCTGTTTGGAGACACACCCCTTTTATTAATATTTTGAAAAACAAGTTATGGGTACATATTTGCACATGTGCTGTGCTTCATAAATGAGTAACAAATGTAGTACATAACAGTAACCTACAGCACACCAGAAAAATAGATTCGGGCTACCTTTTAGGCTCAGGTGCAGCGACACAGCTTTAACAAGGAGAAAAGTCAGTCATTCACCACCATCTTCCTGCGCACTAAAACCACCAAAGTCCTCTTCTCCAGTGTCGGATACGAACAGGCTCAGGGTGGCTTCGTCATCCACTCTCAGCTTCTTTCCTTCGTTGTCACTTTCAAAACAAAAGAAGTCCTCGTTGTCAGTGTCAGAGTCGAACACCCTCAGAAGGGCCGTGGCGGTGTCCTCCTCTTCATCATGCAGCAGTCCAGCCCTTCGAAATCTGCTGGTGATTGTGGATGTTTTCACACTTTTCCACGCTGTCAGAATCCACCGGTGGAGTTAAGCATAACTTGCTTTTCGCAAGTTTATCGCCGCTGGTCATCCACGACTCCCGCTGAACGCGTAGCGCTACTTTGAAGTTTGTTTTTCGCGCTACTTGTACGGCACTATGTTGCCTGGCGGATGGACATGTGACCAACATACCACTCTTGAACCCCGATCCTTCCGCCAGGCAACGTAGTGCCGTACAACAGCGGAACAAACAAAACAAATCGTCTTACGATATGACAAAAATCATGGACAATCCATAGAAAAGCCGCACCTGACTAAAAGCCGCAGGGTTCAAAGCTTGTGCAAAAAGTAGCGGCTTATAGCCCGACAATTACGGTAACTCCAAAAGAGTGCCTATTTTGGGTCACTTTTGCCGGTCCAAGCCCGGATAAAGGAGCAGGGTTGGAATTGTGACATTAAAAAAAACAATAATTGCTACAAGAAATTTAATTTGTAGTTCTAAATAAATTCTAACTGCATTTAGGACGTTTTTTACTCTGTCTCTTCCACGATGTTATTTCTCTCTCCAACAGTGTAGGTTACCATACATTAGCATGACCAATTATGCAAATTGCGCGATGATGTCATTTAGCGACTTCTAGCAACTTTTAGGACAGCCAATAGTGATTTTCCTTACTGAGGAGTTGGCATCACTGCTTTCTGCTCTTATTGAAGAAAATATAAAACTATTCCAAGGAACCATCAACGACTCATCCAGGAGGTCAAAGAAGACTCCAGAACTACATCTGTAGACCTGTAGACATCACTTGGCTCAGTTAATTCAATTTAATACAGCACTAAGTCAGAACAACAGTTGCCTCAAGGGGCTTTATATAGTAAGATAGACCCTACAATAGGGTTAAGGTCAAAAGTCATGATTCAACAATAAGAAAGAGACTGGGCAAAAATGAATAGTTCAAGGAGGAAAGGTTCGTGTCACATCTGCCAAGAAACATAGATTTTCCTGGGGTTTCTCAGAAATATTCTATGGACTGACGAGACAAAAGCTGAACTTTCTGGAAAGTTTGAGTCCCGTTACATTTGGCATCAAAATAATGGCATTTCAGAAAGCGAACATCGCAGCAGCAGTCAGACACAGTGGTGGTAGTGTGGATGGTCTGGGCTGCTCTGTTATAACTGATGAAACCATGAATTCTGCTCTCTACCAGAAAATCCTGATGGAGAATGTCCACCAGTGATGGGAATAATGGTGTTACAAGTAACGGCGTTAGTAACGCCGTTACTTTTTTCAGTAACGAGTAATGTAATTACTATTTGTGTGGTTACAATGCCGTTATAGTTACTAACAAGACAATCAGCTGCGGTCGCGTTACTATTTTTCAACAAACAGATGGTTGAAGTTGTCTTCAGCTTACCGCATCTTATATCAGTCACACGGAAGAAGCTGTAAGTAATCTGGGCGCTACAGCTTTAAGCAGCTGCGCACTCCCGCGGACGGCAATCACTTTCTAGCACAACACCTGGAGCTCAGGGAGGCAAAACAATCGCATGAGTGCTGCTGTTTGACTGAGGAAGAATAAAGTAGTTGTGGTAAGCCAATCACATGACCACTTCAAGACAAAGCAACAAGGTGATATATACCAGTTTTTAAATTGTGTCGATAGGCCACGTAAAACCAGAGTCATGATAAACAATATATACGTGTGTTTTCCTGAATAGTTTTGTCACGTTTACTGTCTAAGGACAGCGCTAGTGTAGTGTAGTGTGTCAGAACAATGAGGCGACTGCTGTCTCCAGGTAGAAAAAGGAGTGATACACCTGCTCCTGTCAGACCTGCAGGTATCAGGCTGTGATGTTCTCCTTTATAGTGGACAGAAATATTTGGAGTGGCACAAATAATTTGTGTGGCATCTTATTGAATGCAGAACAGCTGATTGTTCTGTAAATAGTTTGAAATGGTTATTTAAAGTGGGGTAAAAGGTAAATGGATGCAAATAACTTTATTGTTTGCAAAACTTGTGTATAGGATTTTAAATTTGACCATTTATATTTGAATTAATTTTATGAAATATGATTCATTAAACATGTTTGTGGTTGTTACAGTAAAAATATATAACTTCTACTCTGAGGTTTTTTTTTTTTTTTGTTTTTTTTTTCTCTCCTGATTTTGGATCAATTGTGTTAATACAGTATATCAAAATGAAAACATAACTGAAAATTCAGACATTTGAGGTTGTGCTGAAAAGAAGGATACCAAACAAGACAAGTAAATTGCTTTTAAAGGTCAAATGTAGGGAAAATCAAAAGTAGTTAAAAATGGCCAATTATACCCTGGACCCCCAATGGTTAAACTTTTTTTTTTTTTTTTAAGTAATGCAATAGTTACTTGTCAAGTAATTAAACGTAAAGAAATTACTTTTAGAATCTTGTAACTCAGTTACTTTTTTGAAGAAGTAACTAGTAACTATAACTAATTACTTTTTCAAAGTAACTTTCCCAACGCTGATGTCCACACATCAGTTTATGTGCTGAAGCTCAAGAGCACTAAGGCAGCAGCACAAGGATACAAAACGGAGCAGCAATTCACCTCTGAATGACATTAAAAAAAAAAAATAAATAAAATGAATGTTTTGGCGTGACCTAATTAAAATCGGGACTTCAGATTCAGAATCACTCAGATTGAGATGCTTTGGCCTCAAATGTAGGTGAAATACTCCAAAGACACTTTTGGACTTTGGAACAGAGCAAGCTGTTAAACTTGAAATGTAAATCCTCATGAATGAAACGTTAGCTTGATGCATCCGACTTCTCCCATTAAATGAATCCACTCGTGCAAACAAACAGTTCCATGAGATAATTTGATAAACTCCACCATGACTCTTTATTTTGTCACCAAGATTTTCAAAGCGTCTTGGAAGTTTTACATTTTCACATTGAACTCTTTAACGTCAGATCAGAGGAATGTGGGAAAAGTAAATCCATGGTGAACCAGCATCCCTGTGCACACTGACTTTCATTTCATTTTCCTTGGCTTTTGTTTCCAGAGTACAGAACATCAAGGACATGATGCTCCAAATTAAGATTATTATTATTATTATTATTATTATTATTATTATTATTATTTTACTTTCATTCATTTGTACTTAGCATATGTTTCGTCTGTTGTGTCGATATTAAGGGTCTGCATGTAAGGATGGATGGCGGGGAAAAAAAAAATAAAAAAATTTGTGTTTCCAGGTGTTGTCCAGCTGTTCTTCTTGCTAGCACTCCATCGTCTCAAATCTCAGAGACATGATTCTGCTTTTGGACCAAGGAAACTTTGAGATCAGATGTCTTCAAGAAGGAAACGCAGCAACATTTCTGGTAAAATATTTACAGAAAGTTACAGCTCACCTGGCTGAGCAGCTCTCCTGAAGGCTTGAGCGTCCTCTGCTCGTTCTTATTCATGTTTTTACTTCATGTCTTCTTCTCCTGATACTCTCTGTTAAAAAGTCAAAGTTAAAAAGTATACAGTAACAGAATGCCACCACATGCAGAAACCTAAAGGTAATTTCAGCTTTAATACGCAAATGTTTTAGAACATTTTTTTTTAGCAGACCATTGATCAATGGTCATAAGTACCATTCACAGAGTTTTGGGGAATGGCTTCAATCACAGCATTGTAAGATGGAGAAAGATCTACCCTTAGGCCCGCTCCTCAATTCGGAGATGGTTGTTCCCTTTTCATGTAAATGGCCTCCTTGACTCTACGCTCAAACCAGTGTTCCGTCTACTCAGACACTCCACAACTTCAATCACATTGGCTGGTTTTGTATTACAATACAGTACCTCCTAATGTGCATGATTGTCACAGTAATGCTGCAGAGTGCCCCGTGATGTAATTAGTATGTTACACAAATGCTACAACAAAGGTGGATGTTGAGGCAAAAATATACAGTGGCTTGCAAAAGCATTCGGCCCCTTGAACTTTACCACATTTTGCCACATTACAGCCACAAACATGAATAAATTTTATTGGAATTCCACGTGAAAGACCAATACGTGTGTGTGTAATCATTCAGCCCCCTTTGGTCTGAGTGCAGTCAATTGCCCATAGACATTGCCTGATGAGTGCTAATGACTAAATACAGTGCACCTGTGTGTAATCTAATGTCAGTACAAATACAGCTGCTCTGTGACGGCCTCAGAGGTTGTCTAAGAGAATATTGGGAGCAACAACACCATGAAGTCCAAAGAACACACCAGACAGGTCAGGGATAAAGTTATTGAGAAATTTAAAGCAGGCTTAGGCTACAAAAAGATTTCCCAAGCCTTGAACATCCCACGGAGCACTGTTCAAGCGATCATTCAGGAATGGAAGGAGTATGGCACAACTGTAAACCTACCAAGACAAGGCCGTCCACCTAAACTCACAGGCCGAACAAGGAGAGCGCTGATCAGAAATGCAGCCAAGAGGCCCATGGTGACTCTGGACGAGCTGCAGAGATCTACAGCTCAGGTGGGGGAATCTGTCAACTAGGACAACTATTAGTCGTGCACTGCACAAAGCTGGCCTTTATGGAAGAGTGGCAAGAAGAAAGCCATTGTTAACAGAAAACCATAAGAAGTCCCGTTTGCAGTTTGCCGCAAGCCATGTGGGGGACACAGCAAAGATGTGGAAGAAGGTGCTCTGGTCAGATGAGACCAAAATGGAACTTTTTGGCCAAAATGCAAAATGCTATGTGTGGCGTAAGACTAACACTTCACATCACTCTGAACACACCATCACCGCTGTCAAATATGGTGGTGGCAGCCAGTGTTTCCCCTATGCTGCGCGCGTGCGCAATTGCGCACTGTTGGCACAGTCTTTGCGCAGAAAAAATCTGCGTTGCGCACAAAAAAAAAAATCTAACCTGAATTGAAATTAAAGTAGATACGTTAACAATTCTGTTTTGCATTGTCAGTAAATGACTGGCTGCTCTAGAATAGGATTAGAACGATGCTACCTTATCCCATAGTCCAGCCAATCACGCGATTCACATTCGTATATACGCAGCTTATCAATGTCGTTGACAGGCTATGACATCGTCCTTATGTGCTGACACAACACCGGTGTTTTAGCAAAGCGGCGTGGCTGATGTGGAGTGAAGCCACATTAATGACAATGAATACAACCACTGGAGATGTAAGCAGGACAAAGTGTGGACTTTATACCAGTTTTTAAATTGTATTGATAAGCCACGTAAAACCAGAGTTATGATAAAAATATTTGCAATGTTTGGTTTTCTTCCTGGATACTATTGTTGTTTATATTTACTGCAGGAAGAAACTGTAAAAACGGCGTTTTATTAAGAAAAAGCTCGAAAGCGCTCTCTGCCTGTGAGCAAAGACGAAGCCAAAACACCCCCCACCCTTTCCCATTGGTTAAATGTACCATGTCAAGTCGACCAATCAAAACATGTCATTTAGTTGTTTAGGGAGGGGGAAGTTTTAGGAGTGACGGCGGTGTTGTGAGATGTGAGAGATTTGAGACGTTTAGCGCAAATCTTGTGTAGTTAGTGTGTAGTGTAGTCAATAGTTTTGTTGTGTGTGTCAGAACAATGAGGCGACTACTGAATGTTACAGGTGTTACAGGAGTGATACATCTCCTGTTGTCAGGCCTGCAGGTATCAGGCTGTTGATCTCCTTTATCTCATAGTGGACAGAAATTATTTGTTGGAGTGGCACAAATAGTTTGTGTGGCATCAGATTTGATGCAGAACAGCTGATTGTTCTGTAAATAGTTTGAAATTTTTGTTTAAAAAAAAAAAAAAAAACACCTTGGCAGCATTTTTAGGTAAACAGCTGCAAAAAACTTTGTTGTTTGCAAAACTCGGTAACTTTTTTGAAGAACTATATAATTAATTGCCCAGCATTGGTTATTATATACTGTATTTTGCAGACAGTTACAGCACTCAATCACAGACTCATACTACAAGTCAGAGCTTTAGTGAAAAAAAAAAAGTGTTTTCAAAATTGGAGTTCAAGTTATTTTTACTTCTATTAAATCCAGTTCTTTTGGATTCTTTAGGGCCAAGAAAGACACGGCTCAAAAGTGGTCCTTTTACTTTCAAAAAATGATCTTTATTTTACATACCCGGGATATGGAGACCTGAGCACAAAACACACAACCCCAGGTCTGAAGCACAAACGGAAGCCTAGGTATTTATATACTTGCTCTCTACGTCACACCACACTTTAAGTTTCGACAAACAGCCTAGTTGGCTTCACTTTCTAGCTGCAAAAGCACGCTCTGCAAAAGCATGTAATTTCCTGTCAGCCTGCAAGTCTGGGCCTCTCATAAAACACACTAATCAGCATTTAGATTATATATTTATCACCTAACAGATCCCCTCTTTAACTAATTCTATTAGTTAATCTAATTAACTGACTCCCTCAATAACTACTGTTTACTAACAACAGATATAATTAGCTTTTCCCGGTAAAAGGGCCTACTTACATTTATCACTCTTTGGAAACAGCCTCTATAGAGTTAAGTTTTCCCACCCCCTCTACGGATAACATAAATCCGGTCTTAGCACCATTTCTTGGGCAATTTACCTAACATAGAAATCCTGGAAACTATCACTAAAGTTGCTCTCATTACTCTGCATTACCTTTATGCTCACATTTAACCTTAACAAGCTTTTAATCTCCTAAACAACAAATTTTATTCAACTGTGGAGCTCTGTGCTTCTTATGGGTGCCCCTCTCTGGTGGTTTCGTTCGGTCCGGTGCTCCCTGGAGTCTCGCTACCCCTGTGGTCGCTGTGGTCCCGAAATCTCCTGCAAAGGAAACAAAACACCTTTCCCTACTACGCCTCCCAAACTTATGTTCATCAATTGTTCTCTTAATTATTCAATCTTGGTTCAACCTATCATGTTGGGGACTCTCTAATCAAAAGCATTAACCTAATTATGTGTTTAAGCGTGTTAGCATCTATCCATCGGCACTCAAGGTCATCCCTACAATATATCAGTTCAGTCAGTCACGCTGAACGACGTTTTTGACAAGGTTATTATCGTTAACGAAAACTAACGAAATAACGAAAACTAGAAGTGAAAAAACATTTTCGTTAACGGAAATAAAAATAAAAACAAAAAAAGGAAAACTAACTAAAACTGTAATGAGTGTTCACAAAACTAACTAAAATTAACTGAATTTATAGCAAAAATGTGTTTAGTTTTCGTTGATGTGTGCGTGTCATACAATAGTCAAGGGTGAAAATAAAGTTTAGTTTCCAGATTTTTTTCTTGCTGTGTCTCATTATGCCAGCAGGTGGCAGTACGTTAGTAGAGTCGTCTGTGTTGTTGCTCTGTCCACGCGCAGAATCATGTCAGGAAAAGTTGGGAGAAAGCGCCAGAGTCCAATTTGGGATTACTTTGAATATGACTGTGTTTTGGATAAAGCAAGTGTCTTGTAGTGGAAAGAGACAAATTATGAGGGACATTTCTAAAGGGAAAAAAATCCCACAAACCTTAAAGTGCACTTGAAAAGCTCACACAAGAAGGCTAACCTAGCTTACCTTGAGAAGGTAAGGGAGCACGCCTAACCCTCATCCCCAGAAAACAGAAGCTAACCCCAGGCAAGGCAGCGTGATGCATCCCGAGACAACAGGACTGGGATATCTACATAACTGTGTGAGTCAATTGCCTTCAAAAAGTTTATCAATTCACTTGAACCAAAATTACGAACACCCAGTGCTGCAAGAGTTAATAGTCTCATTGGGGCCAAGATATACATTTTTATAGTTGCCTGGTATCAATGGTTGTTCATCTGCCTTTATTTATTTATTTATTTATTTAAAGAACCCATAGGTGGGAATGTGAGTTGTCTGTCTCTGCGTGTTAGCCCTGCGACAGACAGGCGACCTGTCCAGGGTGCAGGGTATGGTAGCTGGAATAGCAACATACCCAAGGATAAGCAGAAGAGCATAACTGATATGATGAAACTGGGATTTTGTTACACTTAATTATTGCAAACACAACTAAAACTATAACTGAAACTAATCAAAACTAAACTGAAACTAAGGATTTTCAAAAAAATAAAAACTAAACTAGCAAACAATTGGTAAAAACTAATTAAAACTGATATAAAATTGAAAATCTTAAGTCAAAACTAAATAAAAATAAAAACTAATGAAAATTGCAAAACTATTAAAACCCTGGTTTTTGACCTTCAGTTGACCGAGTGACAACTCCTATGAGCACAGTTGCAATGTGTGTATAAAAAAAATCATATATATATATATATATATATATATACTATTCAATGTTACTCATTTCAACAACATTTTAACACACTTAAAGTGCCGCTTTCACGTCCCTCCAGGTGCTTCCTGTTGCTCGCTTTCTTCTCTCTTATCTGATTATCAACATCCTGTACACAAAACTGTTGCTTCTGCAAGTGCGAAAGTTTCCAAGCAGAATGTGCCTTAACTCTGACCTACAAGTCACAATACATGTTATCTGTTTCTGCAAGCATCTTCATTGACCTTTTACACCAATAGTGTTAACATACTACACAGGTCATGAACAAGATTTTTTTACATTTTCATTGTATGTGGGCTAAAGCAGTTAATTAAAAGTAATCTAACATAAATGTAAATGCTGTGATTTGATTATTTTATTATTATGTAACTTGGATGGATTTGATGCTGGCGTGACCACAGTGCACACATCTGCTGTTGCCCACAGTGGTCCAAGGGACCGCTCAGGGAGTTTGTGTTTGCTCAGACACATGAAAAATTAGAGGGAACATTGGTGGCAGCATTATGCTCTGAGGGTGCTTCTCTTCAGCAGGGACAGGGAAGCTGGTCAGTTCCATTGGGAAGATGGATGGAGCCAAATACAGGGCAATCTTGGAAGAAAACCTCTTGGAGTCTGCAAAAGGCTTGAGACTGGGGCGGAGGTTCACCTTCCAGCAAGACAACGACCCTAAACATAAAGCCAGGGCAACAATGGAATGGTTTAAAACAAAACATATCCATGTGTTAGAATGGCCCAGTCAAAGTCCAGATCTAAATCCAATCGAGAATCTGTGGCAAGATCTGAAAACTGCTGTTCACAAACGCTGTCCATCTAATCTGACTGAGCTGGAGCTGTTTTGCAAAGAAGAATGGGCAAGAATTTCAGTCTCTAGATGTGCAAAATTGGTAGAGACACATCCTAAAAGACTGGCAGCTGTAATTGCAGCAAAAGGTGGTTCTACAAAGTATTGACTCAGGGGGCTGAATAATTACGCACACCCCACTTTGCAGTTATTTATTTGTAAAAAATGTTTGGAATCATGTATGATTTTCGTTCCACTTTTCACGTGTACACTACTTTGTGTTGGTCTTTCACGTGGAATTCCAATAAAATTGATTCATGTTTGTGGCTGTAATGTGACAAAATGTGGAAAAGTTCAAGGGGGCCTAATACTTTTGCAAGCCACTGTACCTGCTCCTTGGTCTGTGGTTTTTCGTCAGACTAGAGGAACAGGGTGTCGTTTTTGTGGCCATTTCTCTCGTTCCCGGATTTCAGAAATTGGCAATTTTATTTTTCTTGAGATGCACTTATGACTCGTTAAGTGACGCCACTGACCAGCCAATCAGTGGCATGCAGTTTCAGGACGTCTTTTCAGCTACTTTTTACTAATAGAAAAGGGGCTCAAGTGACAGCCCAGGTCAGGGGTCGGCAACCTGTGGCTCCGGAGCCACATGCGGCTCTTTAGTCGTTATAGTGCGGCTTCTAGTGGTTTGGGAAAATAAATTAGAAGTATTTAGCTGAAGTGTATTTTATTTATGTTAGTTCTTTTTGTTTTAAACTTGTACTTCTAAATTGGAAGATTATTGTGATATTGAAATATAAAAATAAAATTATATTTTATTATTTTTTCATCGTTCAAAATAAGTGTCACACTCGCGGAAGCCGGTGTACCCACCGAAACGCTGTGCATTTATCGAGACTTTCAACCCCAGGTAGGCCAAATATAAGGGTGGCGGCTCACAACAGTTTTTCTTTGCTACATGGATCATGTTAGTTCAGCTGGGTGTCTTTCCTTTTGTTATATTTCTTTAAGAGTTCAAAATGTGTTAATTACATAAATAAAATGTAAGTTTCTCTGTAGCACTTCATGGATTTCATAAGCAACACACCTTAGTTGTTCACACAAAGCATAAAGGTAAAAAACAATATATACAGTGTTATCTTCATTTTAGATGTCAAGAAGTATTTGTGGCTCCCAGCGTTTTCTTTTGCTTGGAAACTAGGTCCAAATGGCTCTTTCGGTGTTAAAGGTTGCTGACCCCTGGCCTAGGTGAAAATTGGGAGGTAGTGAGCCTGTTGAGAATGATCATTAAGCATTTTGGGGTTTTAACTTTACTAGGTTTTGAGATATTAACGTTCAATCATGGCCTCAGATTTCAATTTGTGAAACAATGTCTGAAAGTAGGTCGACAAAAAAAGATCTTTAAGAAAAGAAAATATGGAGTACACCCCTCACATTTTTGTAAACATTTTATTATATCTTTTAATGGGAAAAATGTCTAAACTGAGCCCAATTAGCCATTTTTCCTCCCTGGTGTCATGTGACTCGTTAGTGTTACAATATCTCTGAACAGATGTGTTTGAATTTGGTGTTATTGCTCTCACACTCTCATACTTGTCACTGAAAGTTTAACATGGCACATCCTGGCAAAGAATTCTGAGGATCTGAAAAAAAAAATTGTTACTCTGCATGAAAATGGCCTAGGCCAGACCTTCCCAAATTGTGGGGCCCGCCCACTAGGGGGGGCGCAGAGCCATGGCAGGGGGGGCACGGTATGAAAAGGAAAAAAAACAAAATGCTTGGACACTGCTAGCACGGGGCGCCCACAGAAACGCAAAGCAGGAGATGAAACATAGCTGAATATGTTTCCAAACCAACTTCATTCTAAGCCAAAGACTAGAAAATATGGTGAAGCATATCTTCCCTTTGGTTTCACCTGCACAAGTGCCAAGGTAGGTCTCCCCTGCAGAATTGGTTTTCCCTTTGTCAGGAGCAGCGCTGGGCTCTTTAAATCACGGACAAACAGTATCCCACATTCTTGATTTTTAGTTCACAAACACTTGTAATGACTAACTACTCCTGACATTTTGGAGATGTTAGCTCTTTATGCAGTAAAGTTACAGTGGGATACAAATAATATCAGGCTGATCCTGCCACGATTTGTTCCCTCGGTTCAAATCACGGACAAACAGTATCCTGCAGCTGTTTATGTTTTTAAACCCATTTGCACAGAGAGGCATTTTTTGAAAAATGTATTGATAGCAATGTTGAATATTCTTACACAGAAAAAACAAACTACACGTTTTTAAAAAAAAAAAAAAAAAAATCACACCGTGACGCCTCTGCCTTTGTAAATCGAGGGACAGTAACTGCGTGTAAAACCTGCAGATAGTCAGATTAACAGTATTTCGTCTCTGTCTGCCATTCTGCAATTCATCTCATGTAAACAATAACGTGGCGCACAGCGTGACGTGAAAAAAGGCACCTACCTTTGACGTTGCATGATGAACTCTGTATTCCTCGTCCACACGTAAACGCAAAAAGGAGTTTTAAAAAATCTCAGTTTTCGGTGATTCCAAACGCCGTTTGTGTGGACAAAACAGCTGCGCTTTCAAAAATAGCCGTGTAGGTGCGGACGCAGCGTAAAAGAGTTAGTAGTTTATTTTATTACTACCTGTAATTTATTGCAGATTACTTGTATTTGCTTAATTGTTTACTAAATGTTTGAGGTGTGAAATAAACCGCAATGGAGCAAAATATGGGTGTGTGTGGTTGGAGGATGTGTGCGTGCGTGCGTGCGTGCGTGCGTGCGTGCGCGCGCGCGGGGGGGTGGGGGGCGCGACCATTTTCTTGTAAAACAAAGGGGGGCCACTGGCCTAGGCTATAAGAATAATGCCAACACCCTGAAACTGAGCTGCAGCACAGTGCTCAAAACCATACAGCAGTTTAACAAGACAGGTGCCACTCAGAACAAACATCGCAATGGTCAACCAAAGAAGTTGAGTGCATGTGATCAGCGTTATATCTAGAGGTTGTCTTTTGAAAATAGATGTATAAATGCTGCCAGCATTGCTGCAGTGGCTGAAGATGTGGAGGTTGAGCCTGTCAGTGCTCAGACCATATGCAGCACACTGCTTCACATGGCTGTCTTCCTAGAAGGAAGCCTTTTCTAAAGATAATGCACAAGAAAGCCTGCAAACATGTTTGCTGAAGACAAGCAGACTAAGGACATGGGTTACCTGTGGTCTGATGAGAACAAGACTAGCTTTTTGTGGTTCAGATGGTGTCAGGGGTTTGTGGAGGCAACCAGGTGAAGAGTACAAAGATAAGTGTATTGCCTACAGTCAAGCATGGTGTTTGGGATGTCAATGTTTGGGGCTGCATGAGTGCTGCTGGCACTGGGGGGCTTCAGTTAATTGAGGGAACCCTGAATGCCAACATGTACTGTGCCATCCTGAAACAGCATGATCCCCCACCTCAAAAAAGACCAGCGCCTTGCTAAATAAACTGAGGATAAAGGTACTTGACTGGCCAAGCATGTCTCCAGACTTAACCCCTATTGAACGTCTGTGGGGCATCCTCAAATGAAAGGTGTAGGAGTGCAAGGCCTCTAACATCCACCAGCTCGATAATGTCATCATGGAGGAGTGGAAGAGGATTCCAGTGGTACCCTGTTAACTCCATGCCCAAAAGACTTAAGGCAGCTTTGGAAAATAATGTTGGTCACGCAAAATATTGACACTTTGGGGACAGTTTGGACATTTTCACTTAGGGGTGTACTCACATTTGTTGCCAGCGCTTTAAACGTTAATGGCTGTATGTAGAGTTATTTTGAAGGGACAGCAAATTTACACTGTTATCCAAGCTGTACACCAACTGCTTCACATTGTGTCAAAGTGTCATATCTTCATTGTTGTCCCATGTAAAGATACATACACACAAAGACTTTTGTGTGTATGTAGGTACAGCTACGATACAGCTAGGATCCTCAAGGTCCCAGGCCTCGGGTAGACAATCCAAGCTTGAAGGATAGCCCGTCCGCAGAAGCGACAGGGGAATGTTTTATTTTTTTCTTCAATGTAGATTTTTTTTCCAAAGGGGGGGCTAAAATCACAATTAAAGTTTAATGGCATGGCCCCCTTTCTCTATCTTCAGTAATTCTGATAATTCTGATGAACGTCTTCAATGGTCTCAGCCTCAGATGTCATCAAGCAGAGTATCAGATAGGAAGTGAATGCTGTCCGAAGTGCCTTTCAGGTAAGAACCAACTGAATGATGAATGCATGTGTTTTCTAAGCACACAACTTAGACACAATAAAAAAAGAAAAAGCAAGCTTGAAATGAATTTGTTACTTTTTTTCATCAGGGAGTAGAGTGAAAACTCACTGTAATGAGTATAGAAGTACATCATGTCTGCCCTGCATGGATGGAACCTTCACCGATCAACCTAATGGGCTGGAGCGATGTATTCCCTGTACAAACTGTGACTCAGGTGAATTAATTTCACTGGGCTTTACTATGTTTTATGTTATAGTATTTCAAATTAAAACATTAAGGGAGGTTTTTCTCCATGATTTCATAAATTCAAGATGATCATGTTTGATATTTCCTAAAGACGTCATAATGACCAAATGTATTTTCAGCAAAAAATCATCAACTCTGAGCTTCAGCGTCTCTTCACAGACACATGAAACCTGTTCAGTATGTTTTATTTATGTTGGCAGGTTCTGGTCTGATGGTAAAGAAGCAGTGTACAGCAACATCAGATACAGACTGTGCACCACTGGAGGGATTCTACTGTGTTTCTTCTGTGGGACTCAGCTGTGACATAGCACAGAAACACAAACGCTGTAAACCAGGACAGTACATCAGTCAGCACGGTAGGTTTGTGTTTTTAAATGAGAATACCAGAGTTCAGGGAAACTGATCTAATTAGTGTGAATGCTTGAAAAGCATTCACAGTATTGTTCTTCTAATCTTTATTATTCTATTTTATCTATTCCGTACGTTTTTTGTACTCCTACTCCTTCAAAACCGTTCAACTTAGAAAAACCATTCAAACACCATTAGATTCCTCTTCTTTTGGACATGACTGCTTCTACTTTTCTCATTTTTAACATTTATATTTTTAATTTTATTCAACTTTATTCAACAAAAATTTCCCATGTATTTCAATGGGGAAACCCTTCAAATTCTCATTCAATTTACTCATTTTTAAACTCCTACTACTTCCACATACGTTGACATAGAGCCACCATTCAAACTTTAAAACGAAGACAAGACATTCAACTATTCAACTTGTATTTATCTTTTCAATATCTATTACACTTTTTCTTCAGTTCCAGTTTAAGTTTCATGATGTTTTTTCACCCGTTTCAGAGTTTATAATGGGTGTGTATGGGACAGAATGTTGGGGCTAGAGTGAGACAGCTCAACTGCTAGAGTGAGAGGAGCAAAAAAATTAATCTTAAAATCTTTTTTAAAACTGCTGCTGTGTCCGCAGCGTTTGCTCTACAGGTATGATTTTACCCTCAAAACGTAGCCATCGCTGTCCTCTTTCATCCAATGTGTTTACTATTGTATTAGGTGTTATGGTTCTTTCGTAAATGTCACCAATGCACAGCCTCCTCCCTCCAACTCTTCCATAGACTCTAATGTTAAAATGGCTCAGAAGGTTCGTTTGAAAATCAGAAGAGCATGGTGTCTTTACACTGTCACCACGTCCATATAATAAGCTCCACAGGCATGAAAACTGAGAATTAGGTAGACTAGACATTGCTGTCGCTCACGGTGAAAGAATTTTGTCAATACGACATGTACTTTTCATTTGGGAGCGATTTGTTTCGGCCTGACTTTTCTGTTCATTTTAAGCAGCAAAAGTGAGGTGCATGTCTGTGTCGTGTGTATGGAGCCATTGGGTGCGGTCACTATAGCAACCAGGCTCACACCTGCCTGCTCTCTCTCTCACTCTGCCAAGATTCATCTTAAACACTTCTCTTTCAACTGCTGCTGTCTCCACAGTGTTACATTCTTCATTTTACCCTCAAAACGTCGCCATCGTTGTTCTCTTTCCAACATCTTGTCTTTCAAAGCTCAGAGATGTCAACTTTTTTAAACTGTGTGGATCCAAGTGGAGGGATCACATTTTAGTCATTCAGTGATTCAAAGAATATGACCTTTTAATATTCTTTCAGATGTTTTCTGACTCTAAATGTTCTTTTCTCATTTCTTAGGTTTTTCTCATTTACAATTAAAACATTTTCAGCTTTTTTCCAACTTCTTCTTCTGTGTAACCTTCAGCTTTTAGCAGTTCAGCACTTTTGTTTTCAGGTTAAATTCGGGTTTTTTTTTTAATCTCATTCAAAATTTTTAACTTAAATTCAGTAATTATTTCATTTCAGTGCATACATTCAAATTCAAGCATTCACACTGCAGTTTCTTCAGAAAATGCACTTTCTAGTTAGTGTGAATGCTTGAAAAGCATTCACAGTATTGTTCTTCTAATCTTTATTAGTGTGAATGCTTGAAAAGCATTCACAGTATTGTTGTTGTAATCTTTATTATTATTAGTGTGAATGCTTGAAAAGCATTCACAGTATTGTTCTTCTAATCTTTATTATTAGTGTGAATGCTTGAAAAGCATTCACAGTATTGTTCTTCTAATCTTTATTAGTGTGAATGCTTGAAAAGCATTCACAGTATTGTTCTTCTAATCTTTATTCTATTTTATTATTATGGATTCCGTACGTTTTTTGTAATCTATCTCCTTCAAAACCGTTCAACTTAGGAAAACCATTCAAACACCATTAGATTCGTCTTCTTTTGGACATGACTGCTTCTATTTTTCTCATTTTTAACATTTATATTTTTAATTTTATTCAACTTTTTTCAACAAAAATTTCCCATGTATTTCAATGGGGAGACCCTTCAAATTCTCATTCAACTTCCTCCTCTTTAAACTGTATCTACTTCCACATACATTGACATAGAGCCACCATTCAAACTTTAAACGAAGACAAGACATTCAACTATTCAACTTGTATTTATCTTTTCAATATCTATTATACTTCTTATTCAGTTCCAGTTTAAGTTTCATGATGTTTTTTCACCCGTATCAGAGTTTATAATGGGTGTGTATGGGACGGAATGTTGGGGCTAGAGTGAGGCAGCTCAACTGCTAGAGTGAGAGGAGCAAAAAAATTAATCTTAAAATCTTTTTTAAAACTGCTGCTGTGTCCGCAGCGTTTGCTCTACAGGTATGATTTTACCCTCAAAACGTAGCCATCGCTGTCCTCTTTCGTCCAATGTGTTTACTATTGTACTAGGTGTTATGGTTCTTTCATAAATGCCACCAATGCACAGCCTCCTCCCTCCAACTCTTCCATAGACTCTAATGTTAAAATGGCTCAGAAGGTTCGTTTGAAAATCAGAAGAGCATGGTGTCTTTCCACTGTCACCACGTCCATATAATAAGCTCCACAGGCATGAAAACTGAGAATTAGGTAGACTAGACATTGCTGTCGCTCACGGTGAAAGAATTTTGTCAGTACGACTTTTACTTTTCATTTGGGAGTGATTTGTTTCGGCCTGACTTTTCTGTTCATTTTAAGCAGCAAAAGTGAGGCGCATGTCTGTGTACGTGTGTATGGAGCCATTGGGTGCGGTCACTATAGCAACCAGGCTCACACCTGCCTGCTTAACGAGCTCTGCCTGCTACTCTGCCAAGATTCATCTTAAACACTTCTCTTTCAACTGCTGCTGTGTCCACAGTGTTACAGCCATCATTTTACCCTCAAAACGTCGCCATCGTTGTTCTCTTTCCAACACCGTATCTTTCAAAGCTCAGAGATGTCAACTTTTTAAACTGTGTGGATCCAAGTGGAGGGATCACATTTTAGTCATTCAGTGATTCAAAGAATATGACCTTTTAATATTCTTTCAGCTGTTTTCTGACTCTAAATGTTCTTTTCTCATTTCTTAGGTTTTTCTAATTTACAATTAAAACATTTTAAGGTTTTTTCCAACTTCTTCTTCTTTGTGACCTTCAGCTTTTAGCAGTTCAGCACTTTTGTTTTCAGGTTAAATTCGGGGTTTTTTTTTTTATCTCATTCAAAATTTTTAACTTAAATTCAGTAATTATTTCATTTCAGTGCATACATTCAGATTCAAGCATTCACACTGCAGTTTCTTCAGAAAATGCACTTTCTAGTTATTATATTTTCTTATTCCGTACGTTTTTTGAAGTCCTACTCCTTCAAAACCGTTCAACTTAGAAAAACCATTCAAACACCGTTAGATTCCTATTCTTTTGGACATGACTGCTTCTATTTTTCTCATTTTTAACATTTATATTTTTAATTTTATTCAAACGTTATTCAACAGGAAAGAAATGTATAATGTATTTCAATGGGAAGAAACCCT
>NW_024387526.1:0-52269 GCF_900408965.1 Simochromis diagramma
GGGGCCGCTGTCCTGCCAGGGTTTAGTGTGTCCTCGATCCAACACAGCTGATTAAACGGCTCATTTTGAACGTTGACATATACACCAAGGAATGGACCAGCCACTGCACTGATGTTAAACCAGTTCAGAAGTTCATTTATCATCATGAACCACCAATTTATGAGCAGACAAACCAAAGTCCACTCCAAGATTCAGTTGCTTGTAGAAGCACGTTTAGCAGCAACAGCTCAAAGTCATTGTTTCCTGTATGACTATCAGTCTCTCACATCATTGGGGAGTCATTTAGGCTCACTCTTCTTTATAATGTTGCTTCACTTCATTGAGGTTTGCACAAATTTGTTTATGCAAACTCACGACCAACACGACTTCTATTAAGCTGAGCTTTAAACTTTCTAAAATATAAAACCTGCAAGACCCCGGTGTTGTGCCAAAAAGTGATTGTCTGCCAAAAAGTGATTTCTGGTATTTGCCAAAAAGTGATTGCTCGTATTTAAACTGCTATAAGTAACTTGTTGGGCTGTAATATGTGAAACATATGTCAAATGCTTCCCTCATGGATGACATAAAGTCATCTTGAGCCACAAACAACATTCGTGTAACAAGGTAGAAGCCGCGATCAGTTTTTGGCAGCGACTTTTATATAACCTTTATTTATGTAGTTAAAAAAATCTCATTAACATTAACATGTCTTTTGTAAGAGTAAGTTGGCCAAGAGGAAATATTACAATAGTTCAGTAAAAATATTTTAAGTGGGGATAAAGGAGCGGATTGGTTATAATGTAAGTACAATAACACAGAGTTGTAAAGACACTTGAAACACAGATTTCTTTTTAATTCTATATAAAACCTCTTTGTAAACCCTGTTCACCGAAGTCTATTTACCAACATACGTAAAGATATTACACATAAACATACACAGAAACATTGGAAATCACTTTTGGCACAAACACCGTAACCTCTCCAGAGGTGGTATCAATATTAATATCTCTAAACCCCTGTAAATGTTTCTTTTAAAGTCTGACGAAAGGAAGGAGCTGCGAGAAGTGTGCCTCTCAGCCGGTGGCTCGCTCAATAACGTCTGGCTGTGCAGCTGAAACCTTTTTGACCCACCAACAGTCACACAGAGGCCACAAAATCTCACATGCGGGTTTCACTCTTTCAGGCGGAGTCTCTCTAAGAAATTCTAGTTTGAACTTCAGTTCAAATGCTTCATCTTCTGTGAATCGAGTCAAAGTAGAAAAAAACTAAATATAAAACAGGTTTAAATGAACAAAAAAGAAACTCATCTGATCATTGTTAACATACACAGTGAGCACTCATGCAGGTTCATCAAGACTTTGCTTTTCTAAAAAAGATCTAAAGATTTGCATGAGGAAAAACTGAATAACACCTTTAAAATGTTCGTTTTTCCCTTTTTTGTTCGATTGTAATGTGATTAATACAAAATATTTTAAAGAAAACATTTTAAAGAAAGAAAAACTTGCCTAATTAATCATTTTATCCTGTGATTTCTTTATTTCACAATATTTTTTACTGATTAAACATGTTGTTTGTGTTATTGTTACGGCTGCTTTGATGATTTAGGATTCAGTTTTTGCTGCATGTTGTCATTAAATCCTGTTTCGCCTGGTTTGCAAGCAAAATAACAGGAGACAATGTGATTAGGGCTGAGTATCAATTTCAGTTCCTACAACTGCTTCAGTTCCCATTAGTAGTAATACCTACACTTTTTTTGATTTCACTTTTCTAATAGTTTCACAGGCTAATAGTTTTTAAACAGAATAGCACAAACAACATGTATCCCTTTAGAAATCAAACTGTGATACTTCTAAAAGCACATATTCACACCCAGCCACACTAGCACTGTATCAACCCCCAATGTTCCTTTAATGCAACTAGCCCTATAATTATCTACTGGTCACAAACACACTGCAACAGTAAGACTTGTTGATTACACATAGATGATTTATCTACTTTAGGAGCATTTGACTTTTTCTTTAGCGCTCCGAAAAGACACAGAGGCTAATAGTTTTAAACAGAGCACCACAAACAACAACAGGTATTCCTTTAGAAATAAACTTTTCTGGTGTTACTTCTAAAAACTACAGATTCTTAACTAGTCACACTCTGCAACAGTTAGACAGAGTGGGTTACAGTTAGGCCCCCAACAGTCAGCAAAAGAAGTCATAAAACAATAAAAGAGGCTCCCTTTATCAAGAGCATCCCAGCACTCACACATCCCAACTGTAGTTTATTGTGGGATAAAACCAAGCTCAGAGTCAAAAATAACACCCAGGTTTTTCACTTGTAGCGAAGGACATAGTGAAAATGCCTCTAATTTAGACAAGAGTTTCTCTCTCTGAGCCTCAGGACCGGTGCATGGAGGGCTGGGGCCTCTTCTGCCCCCCCAACGGAGACCACGTAGGTAGTCGGAGGCTGTAAGACAGCGGCTCTCTGGAGAAATCTGATATCTCAGGAGGATGACAGGATTCAACCAGAGAAGCTGCTTCATTATAAACGAGGTTCATAACTGAAATCTATGATACACATAAACACCCGTCCATGCACTTAAGTAGTGAGTGAGTATTCACTCCAGTGATGAGCTGTGAGAAAGAAACTGCACACACAGCGATCGGGCGTTATCAGCGACCATAAGATTATTATTGCCAAGCAAGGACCCGCAGCTGGAGCAGGCTGAAGAAATCCTTTAATGCTGATGCAGGCTTCACAGTGTAGAAATGAGAACTCTAAGAAACAAAACAACAGAAGTCATGTATGAAACACAACACAGTTAACATGTGAAGCACTTACAGTTTTTTCTGATGGCTTGAGCACATTTTTTGTAACTATTGGCAATTTTTGCAAAACTCTACACACAAGTAAGAAAACTCTTCACCCAATCAGCAAAACATTGTAGTTTCCTTGTAAAAGCGAATAAGCCTTAACTTAACTGATTAACTCTCCACACCTTTGTAAAAATGGTATTTTTGTGTCCAACAGTTAACACAAGCCATCATCTACTAAGCACACAATGCACCAACTACACACTGATGGCATGAATGAAAAACACATCTGGCTTTTGCTTTCTCTGTGCACAAGGTAGGCCATGTCAGATTGAGCTCATACTTCTGTTATAGATCCATCCAGTGCTACAAGTCTTTGTGCAAAGTGACTGTACTCACCGATTCTCATTTCAAAATGTCCTCATGATGCTTGCTACAGTGTAGCAGCTCGAGTTAGGCTGGACCCGTTGGCCAGCTTCCCTCAGGGTCACTCCACGGTTGATGACATGGTCCACTATTGTAGCTCTGATGTCATCAGCAATTCTATTTCTTACTCTTCTTACCCGTCCTCTCCCCCCTCCTCGTCCTCCTCTTGCTCCTCCTTGTCCTTGTCGTCCTCTTCATCCTACTTCTTCACCTCCACGTCCTCTTCCTCGGCCTCCTCTCACTCTTCCTGCTCCCTCCATTGTACTCCACACACAGAGCTTACCTGTATCATAGTGCTTAGGCTGATTGCAAAGTGAACTAATTATCTAAAAAAGCTTTCACATGTGGCAGTGTGCCAGACAGTTGACAAAATAGTGTAAATAATGGCCATAAATGTGTATAGTTTTGCTAGGAGTGCGTTGATCATTTGGAAATTGAGTGCAAAGCAGTGAGTTGTGTTTACAGTTCTGCAAAAAGAGTGCTGTGCAGTGGATTGTAGCTACAGGTTTGCAAAGTGTGTGTTACAAAATGGCAAACTGAGTGCAAAGCAGTGTTTGTGCTTTTAGTTTTGCACACTCAGTGAGTGGTTTTGCTATAAGTATCAATAGTTTTAGGAATTGTGCTGTAAGAATCACAGTTAGGGTTTAAGCATTCAGAAAAACCTGTAATAAACGCACACGCATGCGTCTTCAGCATTACTGGGTTTCTGCAGCTCCTGGTTTCCTGTTTAATACATTCACACAAGCAATCAAACGCTATGAATCGTTCCACAATGTTTGCAGTCACTTTTCTTATCCCTCCTGACTCAAGAGCATAAAGCGATCTACGTTAGCTCTGGGAATTCTGACGGTCGTTCAGTAAATCTTTGTTTAATCTCTTTATTTGCTTTTTGGAGAAGTGAAGGTACAAAAACCTCGTCAATCAAATTTGCTTCGGTGGACAGAAAACAGCCGTTGTAGACTGCTTGGGGTTACCTTTTATAAGTATTGAATTTTCAAAAGTGAAGTCAGTTCTTCTGACCAGGTTCAGACCAGGATGAACACAAGTATGATACTGGACCCACTAGAGAACTGGTCCCAGCTGTGGGTTCACCTCCTCCTGCTGAACTCATAGGACAGACTCTAATGTAGCATCACGTTCATCGGTCACTCCTGACCTCCTGTGAAGCATGACGAATGTGTAATTAATGACTTCATTATTTGGGGCATTATTGCTCTAAAAATCATATTAATAGTATTATTATTATTGTGCTTTAGGCTGCACTGATAACGCAGAGGTCTCTTCTTCCTCTGGGCTGTTTAAAGGGCCAGTTTGTCCAAAGCTGTGTATATACCAGCTGCTGTCAGGCTTCAGATGTCTGCATTAGTCCACAGTCCACTGTTTGTAAGCCATTGCTTTACTGCAAAAGTTCCCATCTACTGTAAAGAAATGGAGATAAGCAGGCACATAATATGAAAAGGCATGCTGGAGCTGACTTTGTCTTTTCTGATCCATCGGTTTGTGTGGCTCTTTCCACAGGAGGGACCTAACCCACACTTTATTTACTTATATGATAAGTTTAGTGGAGTGTAGTGCAAAATACACAGTGTTTACTTTTAATTTAACAACATGAAGCTGCATCAAGTTTCCATGGTGACTGCTCAAGAAATTCTGCATTCATAAATAAACATCAGACTGTCAAAAGAGCTCATCTGTGCGAGACCACCGAGCTGAGAGCATTTTCAGGTCCAGATCCCCCGTACGCCATCGTTGGAGAGCAGTTGACGTTTTTCTTCCTGACTTTGATTTGAACACGTTTAAATGGAAAAGAGTCAAGGAATCTATAAGCCTATCAGGGTATGTGACGCTTTTGCTTTTACTGCATTTCAGTAATTTGAAGAATTTGATGTCGTTTTAAGTAACAATGACTAAATTGCTATTTCTTTGACAGGTGTTGTTCAACACACCGATTTATGAACGTGCTCTAAAGATCTGCTGGCATCTTCCGGGCTACAGGACTCAGGTTAGACCCAGATTCATGCAAACCAAAGCTGACAGAAAATATCAGGTCATTTCTGAGGACCTGAGAGTGGTGGTGATTAAATGTCTCCTTTACTTTTAGGTTGCGATAATGACGGAGTTTCTCAGACTTCAGCAGGAAGATCTAATTCCACCGAACCTCACTGCTGAAGATCTGAGAGATCTTTTGGTGGAGAAGAGCAGGGAGACGCTCAGAGAGCAGTGAGTTACTGTCACGCCTGAAAGTCTGTTTGTGATGACGTGTAAGTGCTGAGAGAAAACCTCTGCTTTGCTTTCTTTTGAAGGCTGTGGGAGTTTGAGTTAGAGGATTTTGACGAAGAGGAAGCCAAACCTCTTCTAAGGCTGGTAAGACGAGAAAACCCACAAGACTTTTTTTTCATTACGTGCACATAACCTTTACACATAAGCGCACTGTAAATGTGTTTTCTGTTTCAGGTGTGGGCGGTGAACGTCAGCAATAAAATGAGGGACGTTGAATTTGAAGCCAGGTTGCTTCTTCAGTTCCCAGAGGCCGTACCTCCTAAATTTCAGTGAGTCACATGTAACATACAGTTATTAACCCTGTAAGACCCAACCCATCAAAAAACAGCCAGAAAATTCAGATTCTTTGGAACTGAGATGTTTATTAACCCTTTAAACAAAAGCCACACATGAGTTCTTTGCTATGTCATGTTGTGTATGATTTACTTTTATTGTGTATTTATTTTTTGTATCACATTTGATACACTGGGTGTTTTTGGCAACTTTTTGTTAACGACAATGTTAACTTTAGACTAAAAAAGAGTTTTGTCCACAACATTTAGAAATTATAGCAAGTATTGATCATGTTGATGAGATGGAGGTCTCAGAAACTCATGTATGATACAAAGGTGGTTACAGGGTTAACAGTCCAGCTACAGTGTTTCAATATTTAAATGATGCTTTGAATATGTTTAACAGATAACTCTTATCATGTTTTTCTACAGAGCACCTAAACTCCTCAGCGCGGTGAAGGATTACGTTGAAATCCTGAAAAAGAAGCAGCAGGAACAGCCTAACAGCAAACTGCTCACCGCGCAGGAGGTAGTGGTCGAGGTAGTTCCCCGCGTTCTCCAGGGCTTCTGGGAGCTTCCTCCTCGTCCCCTCCTAAACATGGCCTCCCAGAGTCTAAGTATCCTCTCCACCAGTGTCACCAAGGCCACTTTAGATCGTGTCTCCAAGAGCCTCGCGGCGATGGAAACACAGGCCGTCTTCACCCGCTCTATCCGAGACGATATGGTCGACAGCATCCTGACGGAGATTAGACAGAAATTTCCTGAAGAAATTCTGTCTATCCAAGTTGCAAACTTTGCACCCCTGTTGCTGAAGACCATTGCTGATGTAGCAAGGATCCGGATATGTGAAATCTTTGAGCCCCCCTTCAAGTCCTGATGTGAAGAGTACAAATGGTGAGCGCTCCTCTGACGGCCTTTCAGTGGCAAATGTTCCACCAGCCGAAGAAGCTCTGTCAGAAAGTGTTGCAGAGCCCGACGTTCCCTGTGAGGAACTTCTTTCTGAAAGGGCATCCAGTCTGAGTACTCGGGACCTTACGATCGAAGGAGCTCTGTCAGAAAGTGTTGCAGAGCCTGACGTTCCCTGTGAGGAACTTCTTTCTGAAAGGGCATCCAGTCTGAGTACTCGAGACCATACGATCGAAGGAGCTCTGTCAGAAAGTGTTGCAGACCCTGACGTTCCCTGTGAGGAACTTCTTTCTGAAAGGGCATCCAGTCTGAGTACTCGAGACCATACGATCGAAGGAGCTCTGTCAGAAAGTGTTGCAGAGCCCGACGCTCCCTGTGAGGAACTTCTTTCTGAAAGGGCATCCAGTCTGAGTACTCGAGACCATACGATCGAAGAAGCTCTGTCAGAAAGTGTTGCAGAGCCCGACGCTCCCTGTGAGGAACTTCTTTCTGAAAGGGCATCCAGTCTGAGTACTCGAGACCATACGATCGAAGGAGCTCTGTCAGAAAGTGTTGCAGACCCTGACGTTCCCTGTGAGGAACTTCTTTCTGAAAGGGCATCCAGTCTGAGTACTCGAGACCATACGATCGAAGGAGCTCTGTCAGAAAGTGTTGCAGAGCCTGACGCTCCCTGTGAGGAACCCTATGGCGAGTCCAAATCCTGTGTTGAAGGCGAAGATCAAAAGATCAAAGGATCTTGTTCGGAAATTGGGCCGGTTCCTGATGTTCCCTTTGAGGAACCTTTTCCAGAACCTGAAGCCAGCATGAAGTCCGAAGACCGTCAGATCAAGAAGAAGAAAAAGGGCTTCTTCAAAAGACTGAGAAGTCTGTTCTGCTGCTGTTGCAGACCAAAAGTCACCGACTGACACTGAAGCTGTGACCCAGTGTTGGTGTTGCAGTAACTCTAAATATGTAAATATGTTCCTTAATGATTGTTCTTCATGTTTTTGGGGGTTTCTTTAGTTTTCAGTGGGCTGGGTGTTTTTTCTCCTCCGTGTTCTTTACTTGATTCTTGTTCATAGTTCCTGATTTGTTTTCCTAGTTCTTGTTTCTTAGTTTGTAGTTTCTTGAGTCCACCTGAGTTTCCAGCAATAAAAGCTGCCGATTCAAGTTTCATTCCACGTAAGAGTCCTGTGTTTGGGTCCTACTACCTGCCTGTCACAGCACACCATGACAGAAACTTTATAAACTCATTCATATTTCTACACGAGTCTCCAGCTATGTTAAAGATTTTTTTTCTTTCAAACATTTGTAAGAATCTCTTATGGTTCTCAAAATACTTCCACAAGTCCAGTAAGTGTAGTGCAGTAACATATTGATGGTATTATTTTTAATAATTATTTATTATTTTTAATGCACTTTGAACTGAAACTGGTATATAAAATGTACTTCCTGTAGAAAATGCAGTGTGAATGCTAATAGCTGAATAGCTTGAGTTGAATTTTTATAATTGCTGAAATCTTTGGTGAAAAACATGTTACAGTTTTTGCCCGTTGCTTGAACACATTTTGCAAAACGTCGCTCATTGTGCCAAAACTCTAACACAAGTAAACATGACACATCAAAATATACCATTCACATCTGTGCCAAACTGAAACTCTGCTGTCAAAACCTAACATTCCTCTGTCAAAATGTAACTCTGTTGACAAAATGACACATACTTGCATCACATGCAGATCAGATCAGGGGGACACACTAGTCTACTTCATATAAAACACTGCAGTCTTTCATTGTCATTGTTTATTCTGAAGGCACATTTTCAGGAGACACAAACAACCAAAAAAAGCAAATAGGCCTACTCAATATTGTCCACTGCAGCACCATCAATTCAGATAAAGCAAAACACAAACATAATACAGTAATAGAAAAAACACTATACTGTACACACAAAAAATCATGACAATTGTGCATACGTGGGCTCATGGATCCCGCCGTCTGTTGGGGTCTGGCCACAGGACCTCATCGACATCGCAACCAGTGTCTTCTCCCGCTGGGCACCGGGGAAAATATCCTCTTGCATGTCGAAACCATCCATGGATTGCTGTCACCTGGATGTAAATAGAAATATATGTGGTGGCCCCTAGAGACAAAACACGTACAAACTCCAAAGCACATTTCTAGCTTGAACTGAACTTCCAAAACAGAGCTACCTAGAACAGCGGTCCCCAACCCCCGGGCCTCGGACTGGTACCGGTCCGTGAGTTGTTTGGTACCGGGCCGCGAGAGTTGAGGCTCAGGTGTGAAATGTCTGGTTTTCAGGGTTTTTATCGCTTTTCAGCGTTATTTTGTTATCGTTTTTATCGTTAACTCGGTTTTCCTGGGTCTTTTCACGTGTGTTATGAATAAATCGTCTTTTTTCGGTACTAGTTTTATTTTGTTGTATTTATCCGCGACACCTTAAAGGCCGGTCCGTGAAAATATTGTCGGGCATAAACCGGTCGGTGGTGCAAAAAAGGTTGGAGACCGCTGACCTAGGTCACGTAAATTACACAATTGAAAGCATGAAAGCATATGTGTATTGTTTGTGTATTTATGCACAAGCATTCATATATATTCAAATCATTAAAAAAAAAAAGTTCATTTGCCTGTTACTACCACACACCAAATCTGGTCGTGGTACTTGCTGAACTGAGAGACACAACAGCAGAGGTCACTATTAATGCTATAAAAGAGGCCTTTGCAAGACATGCAGTTGCCGAGACTGTGGTATCGGACAACAGGCCGCAAGTTTCATCAGAACAGTTCAAGCACTTTGCTAAAGAGTACCAGTTCACACATGAAACGAGCAGCCCCAGGTACCCCCGAGCCAACGGGGAGGCAGAACGCGCTGATCGTACCATTAAAGACTTGAAAGGACTGTGACTACAGCAGAGCACTGCTAGCGTGCAGGGCCACCCCACTGGAACATGGGCTCTCACCGGTACAGTTGCTCATGGGGAGACACCTGCGTACCTCTCTGCCACAAGCTGCTGCGAAGCTGGTGCCAAAGTGGCCCGACCTACAGGCTTTTCGCGAGAAGGATGAGGAGGGGAGGCGTGAGCAGGCAAAACACTACAACCGCAGACATAGAGTCAGGACAGAAGGTGTGGATTACTACTGAAGGAACCACTGGAGCAGTAGTTGGACCTGCCAGTGCTCCCAGATCTTATGCGGTAGAGACAGACAGGTTTTCTAAGGAGAAATAGGAGCCACCTCACACCAACAGGGACTGTTACCAGATCTGGTCGAGCGGTGAGACCTCGTGTAAGATTGGATGTGTAATTCTCTGAAGTTATCCATTCAGGCCCTATTCAAAGCTGGCTTAGGCTGTTAGAGATGTTTACAATTATGTGTTTCGTTTAAATGTAAGTGAACAAGTGAGAGATGTGTATCATTTTAACGTTTGATAATGCTCTGCATTCCTGTTCTTGTGAGCTGAGTGAGTCATTGTGAAGTATGTCTTTAGCTAAAAGGAGGTGTAGCGGGAGACTACTGTACCCATAAGGCTGTGTGTGTGTGTGTGTGGGGGGGGGGGTATGATCTAAATTATAATATTGCTGACTGTCTGAGGCAAAATTTCCCCAAATCGAATCGAATCGAATCATGGATTGAATCGATTCGGGCAAGGGCGTCGATTTGGCATGGACGGAGGGGACATGTCCCCAACGGCAAGTTCCTGCTGTTGTGTGAACAGGCGTTGGCGTCCTGCCCCAGAAGGTCTTCGAGTCATTCTAGAGAATTCTCATAGTCAGGCCATGGTTGATGACATGGTCCACCAAAGTTGCTCTTATATCATCAGAAATATGGGTCTGTGCGTGGCCTCTTCGACGACCTCCTCCTCTTGCTCTCCCTCCATCCATGCTTGCAAAGTTCTTTAATTGGCTAAACTGAGGGCTTTTTGTAGTTGGCTAATTGGTGTTCAGTTTTTCAAGTACGTGCCTTCAGGTGTGTATTGAGTGGTTGCAATTACCCGATGTGTTTTGTATTTTGGATGTTTTCCAGGGTGGCACCCTGAAATTTCATTTTGTGAACGAAGTGTCTTATGTGTGAAATAGAGTGTAGTATGCAGGACCATGTGTGTTGCATAATTGCAACTAGGGTGCAAAGCAGTGCTTTTGTTTAAGGTATGGGTACATGTGTTTGAGGTATGGTAACAAAAGCTTCAAGTTCAAGAGCAGACTGCAGCGGACTGTACGGGCAGCAGATAGGATCATCGGCACCCCCCTGCCCTCCATCCTGGATGGAGGGCAGGGGGGTGCCGCTCAAGAACCAGGAAATGGGCAGGGAAAATCATCACAGACCCCTCACACCCTGCACACAGACTTTTTGATCTGCTGCCCTCTGGCAGACGGTACAGAAGCCTGCAGACCAGGACCACCCGACACAGGAACAGTTTCTTTCCCCTCGCCATCTCCCTTCTTAACAGTTGACCTGTCACACTGCTCCCACTGCCAGACTGCAGCTGCACCTTATGTACATTTGTAGTATTCATTCCACCTCATTCATTTCTGTATTTTATGTATATACGTTTAGATTCGTTATTTATAGTTGCTGTTGTGGATAAGGCGTAGCTTTGGGTCACGTGGTGTCGGTAATAGTGATTGCTATATCATCTGTTCACGTCCTGAGGGAATTTTTGTGAATGAGTGGGTGATGGGGGAAGTCGACTTTTGCTGACCGCTCAAGCTTGGAATGTTTTGATCACTGTTTTTCTACGGATTTTAAGGATTTGATAACAAATAAAGGAGTTTTAACCTGGAACTTTGACTTACGTTTTAAACAGCGGGCACGTCAACATTATTCCCCTATTCAGCTGCTCGGCGACTCAAAGGCTTGACAGTCGCCAATAGTTGCTTTACACAGCTTTGTGTATGTATGTGTAATGTGTGTATATAGACACGTGTGTGTGTGTGTGTGTGTGTGTGTGTGTGTGTGTGTGTGTGTGTGTGTGTGTGTGTGTGTGTGTGTGTGTGTGTGTGTGTGTGTGTGCCCTCACAGAAGGAAGGTCACAGCAGGAGCTTTTCTCGAACGCATTTCCAATCAGTTTTTTACAAGAAGTGTAGCTCACACAATGGTATAAATGTATTCTTTGCGATACTTTATAAATATGAAACTAAAGATTTTGAGTTCGTGCACGTTGTGAAACAAGAATCTAAATATTTGTGTCACAATGATTTCTATAAAAGCGTGTTGTTTATGGGGATAATGTGACAAATCTTTTGTGACCCTATTAATGATCAATGGTAATTGAAGAGGAAGCTTGAACCCTGGCTCGGGACATTTTCATGACAAGTGACAGCGCAGACATCTACTAACGAGAGAACATGTTTTATCATCATAAACACGGTGATATGAAGCATCGTTAAAGTGTCACTTCAGTAATGTTGACTCGTGTTTTTAATAATGACTTTAAAACACTAAACTCTAATTTCTGTGGTTAATTTTAAGTTTACAGAATATAACATGTGGTAAGACGACGAGTTTTACTTCTCACTGTCCGTGTTATGTGTATCTATTTATCATGTGTGCTACTTTGCCGAAAATGTTTCATTGTGTTCATGAAATAAACCAGACTTTCACTGTCTGCATCTTTTACTGTTTTCTGCTTTTGTTCACTCCAAGTTTGACAAACCTACAGATATCCAGAGTTAACTCACTAACAATGTGGAGCAGTCTCAGTGTATTTAGCTGCTTTTTCCCTGAACACAACCAACTGAGAGAAACGCCTGTAGGCCTCACTTTGGTCATGTCATGGTCCTGGGTCGGTGACCCAGCGCTTTTAGTTTAATATCATTTTCTAGTTTATGATGATGATTATTATTGTTTGAGTTCTGTGTTATATTCGGTCTGCCTCTGAGTCTGTGTCTCTGTCTGTCTATGGTGTCACCCCGTCTGTTTGTGAAGCTGTCTGTTTAGTTCTGTGTCTTGTTTGGTTCCCCGTGTCTGAGTTTCCTGTTTTATTGTGAAGGTCTCTGTCTGATGTGAGTGTGTTCAGATTACGTTTCCCCTGTCCCGTCAGCTCTGATTTCTCCACGCTGTGTTGTCGTCCTGTCTCGCATCTCCTGATTACTGGTGTGTGTATTTAAGCCCTGTGTGTTCTCCTGCCTGTTGCTGGTTTGTCTGTGTTACGCCGAGTCAGTCTGCGTTGCTCTGTGGTCCACGGTGTCCTGTTCGCCGTCTGCGTCTCTCTGCCTCTCATCCATTTTTGTATCATCCCAGGTTTGTTGTTTAGTTTTCCCAGTTTAGGTTTCTTTAGTTTATTGTTCCCCCTCGTTGCCTGTTTTGCCTCTTCCCCTCTTCCCCTCTTTGTAAATAAACTTCACTAGCATTTCATCCACTGCTCGCATCTTGGGTCCTTCTTCCTCCAACTCCACACGGCTCGCCTCGGCAGCCGTGACAGGTCATTTGAACGCTGAAGGAGATTTGTTCCATAGACACCTTATACTAGTGTTTCCTGCACTACTATGTTCTATTTAAATCCAGATTCCTTTTATAGTTTGCAGTGAAATTTGTTAAACCGTTGCTTAATGGGACAGAAGTACAAGTCACTCTTTACTAACACATTTATAGATGAGTTTATTGCTGAACGACACAGCTAGCAGTCTCACACACTCTTTAGCTTTTTCAAGTTTTGTGTGTAATGGTTTAGTCTATCAAACCTTACCCTCTTCTCCCCAGTATCACAACAGTATGACTCCCAAAGTACAGATCAGTAAACAACCAATGATTCTAAAGCCAGAACAGAAAGATACAGTTGGAAGATGAATGATTGCGTTTTTATGATGTGTAGTAAAACGACCCCCTCTTCTTCTTCTCTGTGTGTGTGTGTGTGTGTGTGTGTGTGTGTGTGTATGTGTGTGTGTGTATGCCTTAGAAGTCAAATAATACATTAGCCATACTTAAAAAAACATCTGAATTACATTTAGAACTGAGATTCTAAGTTGTAAGCAGAAATCTTACGCTCAACCAGAAACATGTTTCCCCACTTTCACAATGCTGAGGTGTCAAATCCACAACCCCCAACAGATGGTTTGTTACACGCGGGTGTGTCATTTTACGGCTTTAATGTTTCCAGCTGATAAGGAGAATGAGTGCATTTCAAATGTGCGTCCAAAGGCTTTAAACATCCGCTTTGTCTGTAACGACAGTATCAAACTACAGAGCATTGTTTTTACTAAAATGAAACATTTTCAGATGAAAACAGCTTTTCCCATCAAAGACTCGGTGCTGTTTCCTGCAGTATATTGCAAGTAAACCTGACAAGTTTGGGATCAAGTTTTGGGTGGCTTGCGACCTAAAATCCAAGTACATTTGCAATGTCTTCCCATATCTTGGTAAGGACCCCAATCGTCCCACTGGGGAGAGACTTAATGAAAATGTAGTAATGAGGCTGATGGAACCATTCCTAGACAAGGGCAGAAATGTTACCACGGACAATTTTTTTCACATCGCTTTCACTTGCGCAAAAACTTCTTAGACGGTGTGTTGATTTCTCCCTAAGATGGCAAACTGAAACACTCCAAGTTGGTGACTTTTGGAGATTTATTTCCCTGGATGATTGAGAATGCATCAAGATGAAACACAAAAGGGAAGTTCACAGCTTTTAGCAGCTCCCCCACCCCCTCAATCACACACCCCCACTCCCCTCCCTCCAGAATTCCCAGGTAACAACCTAATATACATATGAATGACTAGCCAATTTAGCTTCCACTTGGCTGAAGCTAAAGCTTAGCTAAAAGCCTACCAGCCATTTGGCTGCTCTCCGGGTTTTATAGGTAGAAAAGCCAAGTGGCTGCTCTCTGGGAGTTTAAGTTTAAGCCGCCTGTTGCAGTCATTTGGCACATTATAAGTAAAATTGAAGCACACAATCCCAAAGCACAACATCAACATTTATTTATATACAAAAATTAAAATTCTTTTTACAGAAAAGAATTGTAACTTCACAATATTGCATTAAGATGAGCAGACAGATTTTAATCTCAGCATCGTGCACACAGATTTTTCAGGACACTGGAAGAGTTCCTGCCGTGGATTTAGATGTTAGTGTTGTGTGGATGATCCCATTCTGTCATCTTTGTGTTACTAACACTGATGCTTTTACACTTTAGGACCCTCGAGACCTCTGCTGCTCAGCCGTCCTGATCGCTGCCTCCACTTTAACCAGAGGCTGTAACCTCTGATCATTTCACCTGCACCGGCAGTAAAACTCTTCTCCAGAACCAAACGTGCCATAAACCCGTCACAGCTTCATCATCAGCTCAGTCTCAGCAACATGCAGACGACCGAGCAGCAGAAACTCTGCAGGGAACGTCTGAAGTCTGTTCTTCAGTTTTCCCAGCTCACTGTTTATTGAACATGAGACAGAAAAATAACTTCACCTTTAATGTGAAACTTTTATCGCCTGTGACATATTTGCAGGAAGTTTTCATGCTGTGATTTAGTGTCACAGCCATAAATATCACACAAGGTAAAAACTACAAGTCCCAGCATCCTCTGTGTTTAGGGAGGAGCAGTGGACCCTCACCGCCCCCCTCCTGGACCCCCTGCAGTTTGCATATAGAGCCAACAGGTCTGTAGACGACGCCATCAACATGGCCCTACACTTCATCCTGCAGCATCTGGACTCCCCAGGAACCTACGCCAGGATCCTGTTTGTGGACTTCAGCTCTGCCTTCAACACCATCCTTCCAGACCATCTCCGAGGCAAGCTTTCCCAGATGAATGTGCCTGATCCCATCTGCCGGTGGATCACTGACTTCCTGACGGACAGGAAGCAGCACGTGAGGCTGGGAAAGAATGTCTCGGACTCTCGGACCATCAGCACCGGCTCCCCTCAGGGCTGTGTTCTTTCTCCTCTGCTCTTCTCCCTGTACACCAACTGCTGCACCTCCACCCACCAGTCTGTCAAGCTAATCAAGTTCGCAGATGACACCACCGTCATTGGGCTCATCTCGGACGGGGACGAGTCTGCCTACAGGAGGGAGGTTGAACGTCTGGTGACCTGGTGCAGCCACAACAACCTGGTGCTGAATGCCCAGAAGACAGTGGAGATTATTGTGGACTTCAGGAAGCTCACAGCCCCACTCCCCCCCATCATCCTGACTGACACCCCCATCACCTCTGTGGACTCATTCCGCTTCCTGGGTACCACCATCACCCAGGACCTGAAGTGGGAGCCCACCATCACCTCCGTCATCAAGAAAGCCCAGCAGAGGATGTACTTCCTGAGGCAGCTGAAGAAATTCAACCTGCCAACACGGACGATGATGCAGTTCTACACTGCAATCATCGAGTCCATCCTCACCTCCTCCATCACCGTGTGGTACGCTGGAGCCACTATCAGGGACAAACAGAGACTGCAGCGTGTTGTGCGCTCTGCTGAGAAGGTGATTGGCTGCAAACTCCCATCTCTGCAGGACCTGTACACCTCCAGGACACTGCGGCGTGCAGCCCGGATCTCAGCTGACCCTTCTCACCCTGGACACAGTCTGTTTGACCTGCTCCCCTCAGGCAGGAGGCTCCGGTCCATTCGCACCAGAACCTCTCGCCATAAGAACAGTTTCTTCCCCTCTGCTGTTGGACACATGAACAATAACCACATGACTGTCCCCACCACTAACACATGACCCTACGCTGTGTCACTGCATCATTCCATGTTTGGCACTGATCACCACCTGCACTCATGTATATATCTTTCTACGTAGCACTCATAATTCTTATTCTCATGTATATATCTCATGTATATCTCATGCACATATCTTTCTTTCTACATAGCACTTTAATTCTTATTGTTTGCACTGAAGCACCGCAGCAATTTCCTAATGTTGTAAACCTCAACATCTGGCAACAAACCCCATTCTGATTCTGATTCTGATTCTGAAAGTGAAAGTGTTGATTCTCCGTTCAGAGCAGCAGGAGGAGGAAGGTGGAGCTGAGGCAGGTGAGTGTTAACATGAATATGTTTCTTCTTATGACATAAAATAATTCCACGCTGTTCGTGTCTGTGGGTGAAACGTGAGGCCGCTCGGCTCCTCTGAGCGCTGGTTTCCTGTAAGTAGAGAGGAAGTGAGTTTAGCTGAGAGAGCAGGAGGAGAGTGAGAGCTGTGCTGAGGCAGGTGAGTGTTAACACCGCTCTGACATTACTGTGTCTCTGTGGCGGGAACAACAGGCTCCGTCAGTGGAGGCAAAAATAATCAGACTTTGGTTTTTCAAAGGAAACTACTTTATGTTGGGAGAAGCCGCGCGCTCATTGGATAACGACTTGTCAATCTCAAGTCTTTAGCCAATGAGCACGCAGGTACACAGTAAGACCCGCCCTTATCACGACGTCTTTTAAAACTAAAATGGCGAAAGAAACTCATTTCAGGCTGACTTTAAACTGTTTGAGCCACTTCCTGTTCTCAGTCCCGGCGTCCTGATCACCGAGGTTTCTGTTGCTCTGATATCTGATATCGATTATATCGGTAAACAGGCTGTAGGCAGAAACATCAGGTCTGATCGGAAAATCCCTTCAGAAACAAACTTTAAGAGTTTTATGTCCGTGTGAGGCCGCACGCTGATTGGATAACCACCTGTCAGTCTCAGGGTATTAGCCAATGAGCGCGCAGATTCACAGTAAGACCTTCGTCATTTTTTAAACTAAAACATTGACAGTGAAACTGTAACGTGTCCTGTGATCTATAAACACTCTGTGATGAATAATCTGAAGTCATTTTGAGCCTGACAGTAGTTTCCTGTCACAGAGCAGAAGCTGCAGGCAGTTTTTGGCACCTTTTATATTTAATTTATTCCAAAATGAATCAATAAAGGTAGAAAAGAACTCTCAGTGACATTAAAATCTATTTTTAAAGACAGATGTGACCAAGTGCAACAAATATAAGATGAGATGTTTACAGATATTTGAAGTATTGATCATATGTAGAACACAGAGCAGGTCCAATAACAGAGTCATCCTGCTCACAAACAGCAGTTTGGTTTCATGAGCTCACTTCCTGCAGTGATCCTCAGCTTCTCTCCAAAGGAGCCGTAACATGTGGGCTCCTCACCATGATGATGATCCCAAACACACTGAGTTCCTTCATCCACCTGATCATGTACTTATTAAATAATGTGATGGTTTTGGTGTTTTTTAAAGGCTTTGAGCCTCTAAAATAACTGGTTTGGACTTTAGGGCCAAAGCTCCAACATCAGAAAGCCGTCAGTGTGATGCTTCCAGTACAACAGCACCTCTGAGTGTGTGTGTTTACCTCTCAGACTAACTCCACCCTGACATCAAGAAGATGGAGGAAGAGGACGGAGCAGCATCTGCAGCATCCAGCTGTGTGTCTGTGAGGAGTGACGGAGTTACACAAACACCTCCACCTTACAGTCATGGACCTGCAGCAACAATGTAAGAACACTACTAACTTTATTAGTCATTTCAACATAACCATGACAGAATCATTGATCTGTGATTGGTTCAAACTGTTTGATCTGAGTTTGATTTTTATTGACTTGTTTTCTTGCTAAGATCTGAACTCTGTAAGTTTAAGTGAAGTCAGTGCAGCAGAATCAGAGAGAAGAGCTGAGAACAAACTGAGTTCATTCAGACAGAAAAAACTGGTTGATGATTGGCTGACCTGTCAGCGTTATGAGGCAGACACAATATCACAGAGTGATCAGCTGATCACATGGCTGTCAGAGAGAACTGATCAGTTATTGATGTTTGTGTTTGCAGAGGTCAGAGGTCACAGTCTCCAGCATCCAGCTGTGTGTCTGTGAGGAGTGACTGGTCCAGAGAAAGACCTCTAAACTTCAGTCATGAACCTGCAGCAACAATGTTCTTCAATCATGGAGCTCAGCTGACCATGTAAGAGAGCTGCTGACTCAGAGTTCAAAGGTTGTTTCTATAAATGTGTTCTGCCAGTGACATCATAACTTAACCTAACACTGGTCTGTGTATGAAGTATCATTTAGTGGCAGTTGTTAAAGTTGTATAATGATGATGCTAGTTTGGGGTGTATTTTCCTGCTGATGCAAATGCATCTACTTTGCCCTTTGTCTGGTGCTTTGGACAAAGACGTCCAATGAAACTCAGAACGACACAGTTTGCACCACCAGCAGGCAGAGGAAGTGGCTGACATCCAGAAATCCTACCAGTGGCTGAACAAAGCTGGACTGAAAGACAGCACAGAGGCACTAATCATGGCAGCACAGGAACAAGCTCCGAGCACAAGACCCATAGAGCCCGGGGTCTACATGGCTCTTTTTGGGGGGGTTGTGTTGTATTAATAGTGACTTTGTTTCTTTGGACCTGACCAAAATATTTTGTTTTTCAGTTCAGTTGCAACATTGACTAACACTAATGCAGGGGTCGGCAACCTGTGGCTCTTTAGTCCTTACAGTGCGGCTCCTCGTGGTTTGGGAAAATAAATTAGAAGTATTTAGCTGAAGTGTATTTTATTTATGTTCTTTTTTAACTTGTAGTTCTAAATTGGAAGATTATTGTGATATTGAAATATAAAAATAAAATTATATTTTTTATTTTTTCATCGCTCAAATAAGCGTCACACTCGTGGAAGCCGGTGTACCCGCCGAAACGCCGTGCATTTATCGAGACTTTCAGCCCCAGGTAGGCCAATTATGGACCTTCGGATCCACATTATGTCAGCAGCTGTTCTCCACCGTGAACTATGTTAAAAACAAACACCGCTCACGCCTCACAGACGACAGCTTACAGTCCTGTAAAGATGAAAGTGACTTCGTACAGCCCCGACCTGCAGACGCTGTGCGCAGAGGTTCAGGAGCAGAAGTCCCGTTGTAAACATATCACGGCAGACCCGACGATGTTTGCATGAACACGCTTTTCAGCTTCTCTTTATTGACCGCTTTTCACACACGGTTGCTGTACGCACACAGCCGGCTGTAGCTTTGCAGCTCACAGCCCGACACACACCAACACAACAGCACAGACGTTAAGGCGGCGAGGCGTGATTGCCGCTCAGTTGCGTCCACCTCCCCTGCAGCGGCGCTGCGGACCACGCCCCGCCACACACATTAACCAGGTAAAATACATATTTAGGCAGAATTTTGCAAATATCTATTTGTCATCTTTCAGCAGCATAGAGCTTTTTTTCCAATTATTTTTTAAAAGTCAGGTCAAGGCTCCAAAAGCCCAAAGGAGATATAAGGGTGGCGGCTCACAGCAGTTTTTGTTTGCTACATCATTTTAGTTCAGCTGGGTGTCTTTCCTTTGGTTATATTTCTGTAAGAGTTCAAATGTGTTCATTACATAAATAACATGTAATTTTCTCTGTAGCACTTCATGGATTTCATAAGCAACACACCTTAGTTGTTCACACAAAGCATAAAGGTAAAAAACAGTATATACAGTGTTATCTTCATTCTAGATGTCAAAAAGTATTTGTGGCTCCCAGTGTTTTCTTTTGCGTGGAAACTGGCTCCAAATGGCTCTTTGGGTCCTAAAGGTTGCTGACCTCTGACCTAATGGTATATTTTTTTAGCTGGATCGTTCTATAAAAACATGAATCAAATCTGAGAAAAGTTTCCACCTGACCTGTTGAATGTTATTGAAGCCAGAAGTTTGCCTTCATACTGTGTTTCTTGCATGCCTTTTGTGGTGTACTAATTGATGTGAAATGAATGCAATGTGGTTGTATTTGCAGAGGTCAGAGGTCACAGTCTCCAGCATCCAGCTGTGTATCTGTGAGGAGTGACTGGTCCAAAGAAAAAGATCCTCCATATTTCAGTAATGAACCTGCAGCAACAGTGAACTTCATTCATGGAGCTCAGCTGACCATGTAAGAGAGCTGCTGACTCAGAGTTCAAAGGTTGTTTCTATAAATGTGTTCTACCAGTGACATCATAAATGATTCCTAATGGTGGTCCGGGTACGATAATGCTAGTATTAATCGTAGTAGTGATGCAATCCAAGGTAATGATTTCTTCTCTGTTGCTGTGAACGTCTCTGCAGCCGTCTGTACTCTAATCTGAGACAACTATTACTGACAGAAACCATCACATCATCCAGTTTGTGTGTTTGCAGCTGCTTAAAAGATTTTAAACAGATTAATCAGTAATTCATGTCATATGAATGTGATGTGTTTGTGTTTGCAGAGGTCAGAGGTCACAGTCTCCAGTATCCAGCTGTGTGTCTGTGAGGAGTGACTGGTCCAAAGAAATAGTTCCTCCAGACTTCAGTCATGAACCTGCAGCAACAATGTTCTTCAATCATGGAGCTCAGCTGACCATGTAAGAGAGCTGCTGACTCATTTACAGGTGTTTGAAATTCTGTGACCACTTTGTAATTTTAGTTTATATTTTCAAAGTGTTTTTATTTGTAGTTGCCTGTATTTTTATTACACTGTGTGTAACGTGGTGGTTTATGCTGTTTGGGATTGTTTTGGTGTATTTGTGTCAGAACATCAGATAAATGATTTCATCACATTTTAAAAGAAAGTATCAGGATAATAATCTGAACTGAGTCATCAGAAATAGAAAGATGGTCTCAACAGGCCACTGAGCTGATCTCCAAAGAAATGCAGAAGATTGAAGAGTCCGAGGCTGTTTATTTGTCACAGGCATCGTCATACACGTACAACACAGTGAAATGTGCTGAGCTGCTCCTGTGACTGGACAAAACATTATAAACAATCATTAAATGAAATAATGAAACATTGTGCAGATGTAATGTTAAAGTGCTTTGTGCCACATTAGCACAGCATGTACTGACAGAGCAGTGCAAGCAGAACAAAGCAAATGAGCAAAGTGATGTAAACAGAGTAACTGAACAGAGTGAGCAGAGTAATATCAGCAGTAATGAAGCAGCAGGATCAGTGTAGCAGCGTGTGACGTCATAATGAATCAGACATGATCTGAAATATGACAGTGAGACAAGAACATGATGTAAGGTCCTGTTTAAACCCTGATGGTGATGCTATGAGGGGAGCATGTTCTGATTTAGGACTTGGATGGTCTGAGGATAGAAGCTCCTCTCTGTTTGTGTCCTGATGGTGCAGAAGCTTCTGCCTGATTGTAGAAGGAGCTGAAGCCAGCATCATCCCAGAGGTGAAGCTCCTCTGTGTGCAGACCTGAGGTCAGATTCCTCCAGGCTGATGTTCAGGATCTACAGAAACGTGTGGTTGTAGTTATTGCTGCACTGTGTGCTGACAGCAGATACTCAGAACAAAGCGCTGCACACGTGTTCTTTACAAACATCTGTACATATCAAATATGGATCATGGCAGTGAATGAACACGTTTCTGTCATTTGTTTCATTGGCTTCTTTTTTCTGCCTGTGTTCATGTGATTAATGTCTAACACATAAACAGGTTTGTAATCAAACATCACATCATCAGGGAGGCATCATGAAACAAAGTTACTGCTGGAGGCTGAACTCAATTTGGTGGCAATGTTCAAAAATATCACTCAGATCATTTCAAAGCTTTTAGTTCTTCTTCTTCACTTCTGTAAAATAATAGAAAGGAAATCAGAACCCAGAAGTTCACTTCCTGATGACTGAACTCTTTCAAAATAAAGCTGAAAGCTCTGAATGTGACACCGCTGCTCCACCACAGTTTTTAGAGGAGGTCAAAGGTCAGTTGAAAGTGATGGATCCCAAACTTCCACTACATCCAGTGAAGGACATAATCAGCTCTGTGATGAAGGCTTTTACTGTGGAGTTTGTAGGCTGATCACTCTGTGTTTAATAAGACAGGCAGGAACAGCAAAGGAAACTTGGATTCTGAACTCAAACACAAGTTTCTCCACTTTGACTTTTCTCTGTGACCATCAGAGCTTCTGCACAGTGTCATCAAATCTGGATGTTTGTCACTGACAGTCAATGATTTTAGTGATAAAGAAATGTGTTCACAGAGGGAGGAAGAGGAAGAGGAGTGGTGTCTGTGAGGAGGAGCAGCTGTCCTGCTGTGCTTTGTGTCAGGACGTCCTGAAGGATCCAGTCTCTACCAGCTGTGGACACTGGTTCTGCAGACAGTGCATCTCCTCATACTGGGACCAGTCTGCTTCATCAGGAGACTGGTCCTGTCCCCAGTGTGAAGAAAGATCCAGAAGCAGAGCTGGACTGCAGACAGCCAGTCAGAGCAGCTGTGTACAAAGTAAGACTGAACATCTGTCTGCTGATGGACTCATTCCTGAAAACTGGACTTCTTGTTGTTGTTCAGACATTGAAGAGTTTTCTTTCTGTTTTTCTTTCTTTCAGCAGATGTTGGTCTGCAGGAGGTTTTATATGAACATAAGATCAGTCTGAGGAGGAGATGTGAACGTGTGACTGAAGGAAGTGATGAAACAGGAAGTAGAACCCTCCTCAACAGGATCTACACTGAGCTCTACATCACAGAGGGACAGAGTGAAGAGGTTCATAGCCAACATGAGGTGAGGCAGCTGGAGACAGCTTCCAAGATGGACGCCCTCCATGACACTCCAATCAGGTGCCAGGACATCTTTAAAGCCTTACCTGACCAACAGAGACCCATCAGAGTGGTTCTGACCAACGGCGTGGCTGGTGTTGGAAAAACCTTCTCAGTGCAGAAGTTCACTCTGGACTGGGCAGAGGGCTTGGAGAACCAACATGTCAGTGTGGTGGTTCTGCTTTCATTCAGGGAGCTGAACCTGATCAGAGATGAGCAGTACAGTCTTCTGGAGCTGCTCCATGTTTTCCATCCAACATTACAGAAGGTCACAGCAGAGAAGCTGGCTGTCTCTCAGCTTTTGTTCATCTTTGACGGCCTGGATGAAAGCAGACTTTCATTGGATTTCACCAACAGGAAGCTGCTGTCTGATGTCACACAGAAGTCATCAGTCAGCCAGCTGCTGACAAACCTCATCCAGGGGAATCTGCTTCCCTCGGCTCTCGTCTGGATAACTTCCCGACCTGCAGCGGCCAATCAGATCCCTCCTACATGTGTTGACAGGCTAACAGAAGTACGAGGCTTCACTGACGCCCAGAAGGAGGAGTACTTCAGGAGGAGATTCAGTGATGAAGAGCTGTCCAGCAGAATCATCTCCCACATGAAGACATCCAGGAGCCTCCACATCATGTGTAGTATCCCAGTCTTCTGCTGGATCACTGCTACAGTTCTGGAGCACATGTTGACTACAGAGCAGAGAGGAGAGCTGCCCAAGACCCTGACTGACATGTACTCACACTTCCTGCTGGTTCAGACAAAGAGGAAGAAGAACAAGTACCACGAGGGACATGAGACGAGTCCACAGGAGCTGACGGAGGCTGACAGGGAAGTTCCTCTGAAGCTGGGGAGGCTGGCGTTTGAACATCTGGAGAAAGGAAACATCATGTTCTACCAAGAAGACCTGGAGCAGTGTGGTCTGGATGTGACAGAGGCCTCGGTGTACTCAGGAGTTTGTACAGAGATCTTCAAAAGAGAGTGTGTGATCTTCCAGAAACCAGTCTACTGCTTTGTTCATCTGAGCATCCAGGAGTTTCTGGCTGCAGTCTACATGTTCCACTGTTTCACCAACAGGAAGTCAGAGGTGCTGAAGGACTTCCTGGGAAGAAAATACAACGAGTCATCTCTGGATGATTTTTTGATGGAAACACTAACAAAATCCTTCAGGAGTAAAAATGGTCGTCTGGACCTGTTTGTTCGCTTCCTTCATGGCCTCTGTCTGGAGTCCAACCAGAAACTCTTAGGAGGTCTGCTGGGTCAGACAGAGAACAGTCCAGAAACCATCCAGAGAGTCATCAAGAATCTAAAAGAAAGGAAGACAAAATCCTCTCCTGACAGAAGCATCAACATCTTCCACTGTCTGATGGAGATGAACGACATCTTATTATCTCAGGAGATCCAAGAGTTCCTGAAGTCAGAGAACAGATCAAAGAAGAAACTCACTATGATCCAGTGCTCAGCTCTGGCCTTCATGCTGCAGATGTCAGAGGAGGTTCTGGATGAGTTGGACCTGCAGAAGTACAACGCATCAGCAGAGGGACGACAGAGACTGATTCCAGCTGTGAGGAACTGCAGAAAGGCTCGGTGAGTCCAAGATTTGTTATTCAGAAATGCAGAAGCTGGAGGATGTTTGGTCATTTGTTCTGACACAAGCTGTTGTGTAATATTTTTGAAAGAGTTTCCAAAACCAAATTTGTGTAAAGTTGGAAATAAACACTTCCAGTTATGTTATACAGTTATACTTTTATGAAACCAGTTTGCTCAGGATGAATTAAGAGGGGGGTTATTTTCTCTAATCTCTTTGAGAGAGCTTTGCAGATTATTTTAAGGTCTACATTTATAAGGGATATTGGACGATAGCTTGAGGGATGTACAGGGTCTTTGCCTGGTTTTAGCAGGAGACTAATGTTTGCAGAATTCATATTTGGTGGAAGTCTGCCCTTTTCTTTGATTTCCAACAACGTTCTGTAGAAAACTGGTGCTAGAATCGACCAGAATTCTTTGTAGAATTCTGCAGGAAAGCCGTCTGGACCTGGAGCCTTATTATTGGGCATATTTATCAGGGCTTCCTGGAGTTCACCTGGTGTCACCTGGTGAATCCACTGACATTGCTTGACTGTTTAGTAATTTTGGAAGAGTTACGCTGTCAAGAAACTAATAAATGTCTTTTTTAGACGCGTTTGTTTGTGGTGAATATAAAGTTTCATAGAAATCCCTAAAAATGTTGTTCATTCTTTCAGGTCATACATTGTGTTCCCAGATCATCTTTAACAGCACATATAGTTGTTTTTTCTTTATTTATTTTTAACTGGTTAGCTAGAAATCGACCAAATTTGTTACCGTGTTCAAATTTTTGGGGGTATTTTGTTCAGTATTTCCTGAGTCCACTCTTTTTTAAAAATATTTAACAAAGTCGTAATCTCCAGTTTTTACTCAGCAGAATGTTCTACTTATGTATTATTGTTAAAGATCCAGGAGCATGATCGCTGACAGCTGTAAGGTGAACATCAGTGTCTGAGATGTCACTCAGCAGTGAGCTGCTGACTAAAAAATAATCCAGGCGAGAGTAGGAGTGATGAACATGTGAGAAGAAAGTACAGTCGTGGCCAAAAAGTTTTGAGAATGACACAAATATTAGTTTTCACAAAGTTTGCTGCTAAACTGCTTTTAGATCTTTGTTTCAGTTGTGTCTGTGATGTACTGAAATATAATGACAAGCACTTCATATGTTTCAAAGGCTTTTATCGACAATTACATGACATTTATACAAACAGCCAGTATTTGCAGTGTTGGCCCTTCTTTTTCAGGACCTCTGCAATTCGACTGGGCGTGCTCTCAGTCAAATCCTGACTGACAGCAACCCATTCTGTCATAATCACTTCTTGGAGTTTGTCAGAATTAGTGGGTTTTTGTTTTCCTCCACCCGCCTCTTGAGGATTGACCACAAATTCTCAATTGGATTAAGATCTGGGGAGTTTCCAGGCCATGGACCCAAAATTTCAACGTTGTGGTCCCCGAGCCAGTTATCACTTTTGCCTTATGGCACGGTGCTGTGGAACGCCAGGACTGCCATAATGAATGAATTAAATACACCATTAAATAATTAATTAAATAATATAATTTATGACACATTTAATTAATTAATGCCACATTTAAATAAGTATTGACAGTTTTAATTAATTATTTAATGATGTATTTATTTAATTCATTTTGGCACTTTTGTCCCCTTCATGTCTCAACTTGAAATCATTTTATCTGTCAGCCTCACCCATCAAACTAAGTGGGCGGGGTTAACGCTGCCACTGCAGCTTCTCTAGCATTTGATTGGTTGCCGTGCAAAGTAAGTCAAGACAGGTCGATCCTAGATAATCGATTGCTTGTGTGGCCTTGGGGCAGCCAGGTATCCCAGAATGCATTTCAAATCACAGGCAGCAATGGTGGTGGTGTAAAGTTATAAAATATCCTGTTTTTCTGTCACCAACTACACTTTTAACAGTGTTTTTGCCGCGACTGTCGCGCCGTAATCTTCACACGTCTGGTCAGGTTGTCAACATAGAGCATGTTTGCAAAAGTGCTCAGATGTTTTCAGAGATTTCACTCGCTCTGCTAACAGTCAGCTGACAGAGAGCACCGAGCTCACAGCCCCGGTGTTCCAGCTTAACTGTTTTTTTTTTTTTGGGGGGGGGGGGGTTACGTTACCCAGTTTGTTTACATATTCCACTGTCCGTGTTCCACATGTTGCATTTGCAGATTCTCATTTTCACCGTCCTTTTCCGCCTTGTGTCTCTGTGCTTCTGTAACATAAAGAACGAGCTGACATTTTCCTCAGGACACCAGCGATCAGCTCAACAGACCCTCAGTTTACCTGCATGCATCCTCCTCCTCCTCCTCACCTGTCAGCTGTTTAACACCTGCTGCTAATTCAAGAAACACGCCTACGTTACCTGGTGATAGTCACAGTTTAACTGGGCAGCCGGTGCTCGATATATCATTGCGTTTGAGTAAATATAGTTTTTTTCCCGAGCGCAGAGCTGCTGGAGCTCGTTTCCTTACAGAGCACTTTATAGGCGAAGCAGCTTCATCAGCGGCTGATGTCCAATCACACAGCTTTGAAACCTCACCTGAGTTTTAGCTCTCAGTGGTTAAACGCTGGACTTCATTCACTCAGGTTCTGTCTGTTGGGACACGTTTACTTCGCTGTTTTTTTTACACCTGAGCAAATCGGTTTGGCTGAGGTTAAAGTTACGTTACAGAACTGCATATCTCCAAAAGTTGATTCTGCTCATCTGGACGTAGCGTTTTGTTTCATCATCATCCAGGTGACTTCTTCAGTCTCAGCTGACTGCAGGTTTCAATCTTATAAACAGTACATTTGCATAATGACTGAAACCAGCCCACTGAAGGAACAATGGGCTGGGAGGTCAGTTCCTTAATCAGAATTATGCAAACTGTCACGGCCATTGATCAACAACCACTGATCAATGTCCATGAGTCCCATTCACAGAGAGTTGGGGAACGGCTGCAATCGCAGCATTGTAAGATGGTGACAGATGTACCCTTAGGCCCTTCCTCCTTTTCACTTACTTACCTGGATGATTGAGAATGCATCAAGACGTCATAACTTCATAGTTTTACTGAAGTTTAATGGTTCACTGTGTTAGACTGAACCGTTCGCTTTTCTTTATCTGGTGTGTTTTGGATTTCACAATGAATTTTGAGATTAAACTTAATTTTAAAATGTTTTTATACAAAGAGGAAAGAGACGGCGCATTTCCACCGAGAGGAGCAGAGTTTGCAACAGCGTGTTCAGACTGCAACCTGGACAGAAATATTACATCATCTGGTTTTTAATAGTTATTCAGCTGTATTTTAAGCACCAGCTGTCTGTTAGAATTTTTAGAGTTTACTTAACTAAAAATAAACGAGGTTAACATATAATTTGTGTGATTGTTTTTGTTTGTTTGTGTGTGTTTCGTGTGTCATGTTATGTTTACCTGTCAAAGGCTTGTTAGAAACTATGAAACACATGGTGCAGACTTCTGGATGTTAGAAGAAAACTAATACTGCTCATGAAGGAGACTAAAGGCAGGAAGGTGTCCTGTAAAACTAAACATGTTAATAGGACCTCCCTATTTATATCATAGTTTATGATATAGCACGTGTATTTCAGTCATAGCCTGCTGATTTCAGTGTAGTGGTGAACAGTCACACAGCTCCGTGGGCGTTATCTGTGATACTCCTTAACTATAATTTATCCAAGTTAACGTCAGTTAACCATTCAGACAGTTCTGTTGCAATGACAAACCTCATGTCGCCGGTAGGTTTCCGCTGTGCCAGCTGTTTACATTACAGCTGCTTATGCAGTAACCATGGTAACCACGGACTCCAGGTCAGACAACAATTTTACATACATGATCTTAAAACAGGACACAGCCACTGTACGTGCTGGCCTCATATCAAATGTGAGCGCAGACTGAGTCTATGTTTGACGTTTGTTTATATCTAATCTTCCTCTCAAACATTTAAGCAGCAGCGAGTCTGCAGCTGAGGGAACACAAACTCAAACTGTCGGAACAGGTTTGATCGTTTTGTGTATGATTTATGATTTATTAAATGTATAAATGTTATTCTAATCTGCTGCTGAGTCTCTTACGCTGATGAAAATGCAGAAAACACAGATCACGAACACCTGTTCAACCAATCACATTCATTCCACTTTGATCTGCGACAAACAGACGGTTCATCTCTGTTACAGTGTTGCGTTAGACTGCTATATGTTTTGGTCTTTATGCTGTAGATTTTCACGTCTCTGGAATAGTTGGCAGTAATTATTATGATTTTGTGTAAAATCATATTGATATGAGCCGTGACATATTCGTAGATGACCGTTAGATTAGTCAGCTGGGAAACTCTGTGTTAACTCAGAGAGCTGAAGATATCGTGGATATGCTGACCTCGTGGTGTACAGGGCCGTTTACCCTCATGATTAATATTCACAATTAAAATATTAGCCGAACATCATGAAGTCTGTATGTGTTTCATAGTGTCGAACCACCTTTGTACAGTTAAAGCCAGCAGTTACTACATGAAGCACCAACGTTATTTCTTTTATGCGTTTATACGCAGGTCACGCTGATTACTGAACAAAAACACAAAGATCAGCTGTTAATCGGATTTATTTGCTCTCTCTCCTCCTTAAACATGTTTTTAATGTTAGTTATAATTCAGAATTGGCGACTGAAACACGTAGGACACATACGGACATCAGGAAATAAAAACCTGATGAATATAACCTCAGTAAATGAAGTCAGTGTACTGCGGGGGTTATGGCGGCTGAAATCAAATCACTTTGATTGTCACATCACACGTGCAGGTACACTGGTACAGTACATGCGAGTGAAATTCTTGTGTGCGAGCTTCACAAGCAACAGAGGTGTGCAAAACTACAACAACATAAGAGCAAGCAAAATATAAGAACGGCTAAATCTGAGAGTTATATGGAAATTAAATAGTGTAAACAATAAAATAAAATATACAGAGGTTGGTAGTTGGATATTGTGCAAAACAAGTGGCATTTATATACAGTGTGGAGTGCATAATGTTGAAGTTCCAGTAGTGAAGCTGAGGTGTCTATGAAGTGTTCAGCAGTCTGATGGCCTGGTGGAAGAAGCTGTCTCTCAGTCTGCTGGTTGGGGACCGGATGCTGCAGAACCTCCTTCCTGATGGAAGTAGTCTGAACAGTTGATGGCTGGGGTGACTGGGGTCCTTGATGGTCCTCCCCGCTTTCCTCAGGCAGCGTTTCCTGTAGATGTCTTGGAGGGAGGGAAGCTCACCTCCAATTATCCGTTCAGAGCACCGCACTACTCTCTGGAGAGCTTTGCGGTTGTAAGCGGTGCTGTTGCCGTACCAGGTGGTGATGCATCCAGTGAGGATGCTCTCAATGGCACAGTGATAGAAGGTCCTGAGGATGTGGGGGCTCATGCCGAATCTTTTCAGTCTCCTGACAAAGAAGAGGCGCTGCTGCGCCTTCTTCACTGTTTTGTTTATGTGTACTGACTAGGGCTGCACGATTAATCGTTAGAAAATCGCGATCTCAATTCATACTTATGTGCGATCTCATTTCCAAATTACAACGATTTAAAAAAAAGAGAGAGAAAAGACGACGACGATTGTACCGCATTTTGATCCGGGACGTAATCTGCATGAAAAAAGCGCTCACTCTTCCTGCTCAACAAATGAAAAGGGCGGAGCCTTATACCACGTGGTACCGAAGCTGGCTGCGAAAATTAGCAGGGAAAAAACAACGGAGAGCACGTCAGGGATGACGAGAAAGTGACAGGAGAAAATCCGTCCCGGTCAACCACCCAAACATCAATAACGGGAACCTTATACAGCGCTTCCCTATACCCGTCGAACTCCCGCAGGCACAAAGAAATTACGGAGGCAATCACTTATCACCTGACCAAAGATATGGCTCCCATCAACACTGTGCAAAACGAGGGATTTAGGAAAATGATCAACACCCTAGACAAACGCTACACAGTGCCGTCCCGCAACTATTTTTCTATTGTTGCACTACCTGCTCTATACACGCAGCATCGAGCAACGGTGGAGACGGACTTTCAAGCAGTACAACATTTTGCGGCAACAAGAAAACGTGAGACATTTGTTGTTTTTATGTTCAGTCTCAACTGTTACAAAGTTGATGTGCAGTTAATAAGTGCAATAAATATTTATACTGGAAAAGAAAATCGTGAGAGAATCGTGATGTCAATTCTAAGCAAAAAAATCGTGATTCTCATTTTATGCAAAATCGTGCAGCCCTAGTACTGTCCACGTAAGATCCTCAGCCAGATGTACACCAAGGAACCGGAAGCTGCTCACTCTCTCCACAGCAGCGCCGTTGATGGTGATGGGGGTGTGTACTTCTCTGCACCTCCGGAAGTCCACTATCAACTCCTTTGTCTTTGCGACGTTGAGGGTGAGATGGTTGTCTTGACACCAGTGGGTCAGGGCGCTGACCTCCTCCCTGTAAGCCGTCTCATCACCTTTGGTGATAAGACCCACCACTGTAGTGTCATCCGCAAACTGTACTCCGCCCTCTCCTGTGAGTACAGGAGAGGGCTCAGTACACACCCCTGTGGAGCACCAGTGTTCAGTGTGATGGGGGATGAGGTGATGCTGCCCAGTCTGACCACTTGGCGTCTGTCAGACAGGAAGTTAAGAATCCAGCTGCAGAGGGAGCTGCTCAGTCCTAGATCCTGCAGTTTCCTATCCAGCTTCGAGGGAACGATGGTATTGAATGCTGAGCTGTAATCTACAAACAGCATCCTCACATACGTGTCTCTCTTCTCCAGGTGTGACAGGGCAGTATGTAGTGTCAGGGCTATGGCATCATCAGTGGACCTGTTGTGGCGGTATGCGAACTGTAGAGGGTCCAGTGAGTCGGGTAGTGCAGAGCAGATGAAGTCCCTGACCAGCTTCTCGAAGCATTTGCTCACGATGGGGGTCAGGGCTACAGGTCGCCAGAAGTTCAATGATGAGATGGTGGAGGATTTGGGTACAGAGACGATGGTGGCCATTTTGAAGCAGGCTGGGACTACAGACAGAGAGAGGGAAAGGTTGAAGATGTGCGTGAACACTCCAGCCAGCTGAGCCGCGCATGACTTGAGGACGCGGCCGGGAATCCCGTCCGGACCAGTAGCTTTGCGTGCGTTCACCTCCCTGAAGCACTTCCGCTTATCCTCCTCAGACACAGTGTGCGCACTGACGTCATCCAACAGTGTCCTGTTATATTTTAGATAGCAAGGAGCAGACGGCTGAGGTTATTAAACTCCACCGAGACAGCGGTGATGCTAAGCAGAAGGCTAGACCGTCCGATTTTACAGCCTCGCACTTCCGGCCTACCCGACCTTCGGAGGACCCGGCCCACATAGACCGTGAAGGCCGGGTCCTCAGGAGGATGCAGCCTATGAAAGTACTCACTGGCTGTATCACAATTCAGGGTCTGCAGCCTTAACGGTCCTCAAGGGCCGCGTACTCAATGACCGCAAAGGCCGGAAGTGCGAGGCTTCTGAAATGGGACGGCAGGAGCAGGAACATGAATAATGACAGTAGATGTTTGTGTGAAAGTGCTGGAAGCAAATTAGTGTGAGATGTTCTTTCAGTGTTGCACTTTGTAGACGCTCCCTGAGCACTGGTCTCACAGCCAGCTGCACATGGAGACCAGTGTTGTTAGTCCAGGTCAGAAGATGACTTGTTGGAATGAAAATGAGCTTGTAGTTTGTCTGCTTTAATGATGTGACTGGAAAAAGGTGTTGGACTTCAAATATGTCCATTTCTTTCACACTTCACCTTTAAAAGTGAAGCCATGTGGTTCCTGGAAGGAAAAACACGACTTTTTCAAGTCTTTGTCCTGTTTTTATGAGAAATGTACGACTTTAATGTGAAACATTCAGAGTTTTTTCTCTTGTTGTGTTTGTTTGAAGCTGCTTCCTGTTGGCTTCAGCTGTTTGGAGTTTCCATTTTCTAAACTTCTACATTCTGAACCTTCTTCAGCTCTGAACAGATGATGAAACACTGAATGATTTCAAGCACTTTGTCTAATAAACTTACATCTTTCATTCTTTATACAGTGTCTGTAGTTTGTCAGATATTGGCCTTGATTATCTGGCAGCAGCACTGAAGTCCAACCCCTCGTATCCCACAGAGGTGGACCTGAGTGGAACCTACAGCAAGCTGCAGGGTTCAGGAGTGAAGCATCTGTGTGGTTTTCTGGAGAATCCACGATGTCGATTTGAAACTCTGAGGTCAGTCAGCATGTTTTAGTTGTGCTGAGATGAATATGATGTGAAAGTTGTGCTGACACTAAACTGCAGACATCAGGCTGATATTATACTGATCCACACTGAGGATCTTCATGGTAAAGTCTGTTTTCTTCTTCTCTGGTTTAGTCCATTGACTGCAGCAGAACAATGTTCACATTTCAAACAGTGATACTCAACGTATGGCCCGCGGCCCACACGCGGCCTACCCACCTTTCCTGATTCAGAGAGAGGGGACCCTGATTAACTGTGTAGCTTCTTCCTCACAGTTCTAAGTATCAGACACAACAATGAATAATCCACAGCTGACTGTCTTTAGCAGGTCAAAGGTCACGGCACACAGCACTATGTGAAACAGTTTGGAGCAGGAATTCTTGCACATTTACAAACTGACACTGCTGCACGGCATGCTGGGTAATGCTAGCTGCTCAGGTATGGGCGTGCTAACGGCTGTGAGGCTCCGTGGCTGCAGAACACTGAAGAAGAGAAAAGAGAGGTGGAGGATGAAGAAAAGAGACTGAGATGAAGCAGACGTTTAGCTCCAGAGAGGAGCTGTGTTTGTGTGGGCGGGGCTCAGGCAGCTCCGCCCACACAGTGACAGTGAAGCAGGTGAAGAGTAATAAATGAAGACAGCAGCCAGGATTTGATAAGCTGATGTACAAACATGTGGAATGATGGTGGCAGCTACAGAAACAGGTCCATACAGACTGAAGCGTGTCTCCTTTGCATCTTCCATATTTGATACTTAGAGTTTCCAGAAGAACAAACATCAAACACGCCTCCAAACATGTGACGAGTCAGACTGACATCATTTCTACAGAGAACAGTGTGAGCTCTCAGCAGGTCACTTCAATCAGAAGGACAAAGTGCAGCAGGAATGACTAAACCCACTAACAGTCTGATATCCCCGTGTTCCTGTTGTTCTACAGCATCATCATTACTGCTGCTCCACCACCATCACTGCAGCTGACCAATCAGCTTCTGTCACGTCATGTGACGCTCTGTGACTCAGACTGGAGAAATGCTAAATGGCTAACCTGAAGCTAACCTGAGAAACAGTCCTGATGATTCCTACAAAGTGTGTGTGTTCAGTATGAGATGAGTGTGAATGAAACCATGGAGGAGCGGGCCGTGGCTGCTCTCACACACGTTTGCTGCAGGGGCGGAGCTACAGAAATGTTCATAGGGGACAAAATCAGAGCCATTATTGTTGACACATATGCAGCTGTTACATCCTGTAATATGCATTAAATGTGGGTCAAATACATTAAATACATTAAATATGCATGTTTCATATAAATACAGTCTACAACGGTGTTTTCTTCAGCCCACATAAGGAAACAGTTCAGTCAGATAAAGACAGAAGGCCTTTTCCACGTCCCTCTGCTCAGTGTTAAAGTGCTGATGATGTTCAAGCTCAGGCAGCAGGAGGGATTTCTAAGCATCCTTCACTGATCCACAACAAAGGTCCAGAGTTTGATCCCTCCTAGTAGGACAGGAAACAAACTGATAAGAGTTTCAAAGTGTCTTTGTAAGCAGACATGATTGAAATGAGCCAGTCTGAGTTTGGTTCCTGCAGTTTGTGCTTCATAAACAGAGCTGAAGCAGAGGCAGCGTGTGCCTGCAGGTGAATGTACACTGCTGTTATAAGAGCTGTGGAAACTCAGGTCAAAAGGACGTAACCACACTGCTGACAGTTCCAGGACAGTCACAGAGTTACAGCATCATTTGTGACCATAAAGACAGAAAGCTCATCCAAATCCTGGGATTAAAAGTCTGTCCTGGTGGTGTCCAGTCAAACACGTCTCTGTGAAAGCTTCAATCCAACAGGCTCCAAAGTCCTTCTGCTCATTTCCTCGCCGGGTTCTTGATGCTCCTGTACCATCTCTCTGTCATCCTCCTCGCTCCCTCTTTGCACTCACAGTCTTTGTGCATCATTAACACTCACATGTGGAAAACCAAAGTTTTACTGAGCAGAAGATGATCATCAGTGACGCTGTCTTTAAAACACTCTTGTTAGAAATGTACGACTTTAATGTGAAACATTCAGAGTTTTTTTTCTCTTGTTGTGTTTGTTTGAAGCTGCTTCCTGTTGGCTTCAGCTGTTTGGAGTTTCCATTTTCTAAACTTCTACATTCTGAACCTTCTTCAGCTCTGAACAGATGATGAAACACTGAATGATTTCAAGCTCTTTGTCTAATAAACTTACATCTTTCATTCTTTATACAGATTGGAGAGCTGTGATTTGTCAGAGATCAGCTGTGATTATCTGGAAGCAGTGCTGAAGCTCAACCCTTCGTATCCCAGAGAGGTGGACCTGAGCTACCACAAGCTTCAGGATTCAGGAGTGAAGCAGCTGTGTGTTCTTCTGGAGAATCCACAACATCAAATTGAAACTCTGAGGTCAGTCTCCACGTTTTAGTTGTGCTGACACTGTCGATCTGTGGAACTAAAACCTTTATACAGGAAGTCTGGTTCAGCTCTTTGTAGACCTTCTAATCTCTGATGCTCTGAGTCTTACTCAGTAGTTGACGCAGAGGTGTGAAGCCGATGTGGGTGAGGACACTCGCCCAGCTCTAACTACCTTGACGTCCAGGTGTCTTCCCTGCTTGTCCTGATACAAACAAACCTGAGTAACCTTGCAGGTCAGATCTCATCAGTCACACCTGTTATGGCAGCTCTCCTCTAGATTGTAGTTCTTGTTAACCTGGGATGGTTTTAGAAGCCTGGACCACAGACTCCAAGGGAAGATATTACTGGGAAAGGCCAAAGCAACCTATTAGACCTATTAAACACTAACATAGATGAATACTCAGATTTAAACCTTTATTGTTTCACAAAGGTTTAAAAAGGGAACGTCCACAGTTTAGACTGCAGCAGATTTTATTAAAGCAGTTTGACAGGAGCAAAGCAAAAACACAAAGAATAAGTGTTTCACATATTAATACATATAACATAATAATAAAAGAAAAGCAAAATAATGATAAAAAGAATGAAAAAGTTGTCCAGAGCAGCAGGATGTCTGAGGTCTGCAGAAACACAAAAACACAGCAGCTAAAAATAGTTGTTGAAAGAAAACGAGGTGGGAGCTGCTGATTCCTGAGCTTTGATACTGGATTAGCTTCAGTAGTTATTCCCATCACTGCTGTAGGAGCTACATTTAGTCACAGCTGATTGTCTCCTTTGACCAATCAGAAGACTACTGTTGTAAAAACAAGCAGACAAAGAACCAATGAGAGTGAAGAACAGGATAAAGAGCTCGTGTGATGGAGGCAAAGCAATAATCAGCAGACTGTAGCAGTTTATATCTGGCTGAAAGTAGAAGGAGCTCAGCGGAGCTCAGTCCCATATCTTTGGTTAGAAACAACATCAGTGATTTACTGCTGCTCGAGATGATTCCAGCAGCTCTCATTACAGCAGCTGATGAGAGAAACAGCTGATGGCTCACAGCTCGTGCACTGTTGGATCTCCAGATGTTCACGTGGCTGAAGTCTGTGAAGAAACTGTGGTCCACGTAGTTCACACGGCCTCAGATTGGACCGAGCTCCCTGGATCACTGCAGCATCCTCAGCTGGTACATGGACGTCTCTGCTCCTCAGTCTTGGAGCCCCTGCAGGTCCGTCCACACCACCAGGGTCTTCTCACTCACCTTTCCTTTGTCCTCGTCCTTCATCGGCCGTGCTGTGTCTTTGTTCCTGCGGTGTTGTTCCCACGATGCAGTGCTGATGTTCCCTCCTTGAATGCACAACAAGTACGGTGCTGGTCTTTCTCGGGTGGAGCAGAGACAGATTGAAGTCTTTCAGGCTTTAGTGCCGACTTCCCTGACAGAGGCTGGACTCCATGGTCTGCACAGGAGGCTTCTACACTGTGTGGAGGTGACTCCTGGACTTGAAGACAGGCTGCAGGTACATGTGTGATGAAGAGGAGCTACAGCAGTGTGATGGAGCTGCAGGTCTGAAGGAAGTCCTGCTGTCCTGTCCCACCCTCATCTTTGCTTCCTCTGTCTTCTCTGGACTTGTCCTCCTGTTTCAGAAACAGCACTGCTTCATGCCGAGGGTGGACGGGAGCGTTGGCTCTGATTCTTTTACCGTCCACCACAAGGAGACACTGATGCTGACCTCCTGATTCATCTGCATGTGTTCTGCTTCACACTGCTCACCTCCACCAAAGACTTCACAAACATCTTCTTTCTTTGAGTCCAGTTTGTCCCACAAACACTTCCAAATCTCCTCCTCTGAGATTCTGCAGCTTCTTGCAGTGTGACTCAGCTGACTTCTGACAGACCACAGACTGGCACAGCATCCACATGTGTCTCCTTTCAAACAGGCTCTTGATGTTTCCTCCCACATCATTCTGGCCTCTCAGTCTCCTTTGTTCTCCAGCTCTGTAGCTCCAGCTGATGAAGCTTCAGTTTCCATGTTGGTAACAGTAAACTACAGCCTCTGCTGTCAGCTGGGTAACTAAACAGAGCTGCAGCACGTCTCTGCGGTGGTGCTACATCCAGCCTGCAGACGGCCGTCTACATGTTGTAGTGGTTTACAGTCACCAGGGGGCGCTGTCCCAGCCATGCAGGCAGTGGGCTGCTCTGCTTGTGCTGTTGTTGGTGAAGCTGAAGTGAAAGCGAGAGTTAAAACACTGAACAGTGTCCACTGAGCTTCTCATGCTATTCTCATGCTCAAAGAAGTTTAACAGGAAGGACGACTCGTCCATCAGGCGTCCAGCTGTCCGTGACCGTGTCCACAGCAGAGTGTGACCGAGGCTTCATGCTAACACGCACACATGAAGCTAATACCACCACGAGCAGCTGCTCAGTGGATTTGGAGGACAAATGTCTGCAGCTTCTCACAGGCAGTATGCAGGATGTGGATCTCCACAAAGACTGTGGAGAGCTCGTCCCACACTCTAAATCCACACTTGTCTGCACAAAACTTGTCGCGGCCTTTTACGTTCCAAACACCAAAAAAGTCCAAGAAAAGGCCGTGGGTGGCAACGGGAGGTTTGTTTTAGAACGCACTTCTGACTCCATTGTTTAAAAATCATATGCCGTTTATTTCATGGAAAATTATAAACAAAAATCAGCCAAATAACTTCTTAAAACTTAAAATTAAACGAAAGTTAACTTAATTTGCTTTAACAACTTCAAAAAGTGTTCAAAAAAATCATTTTCTAACCCTCCCATCTTCCCATCTGACATTTGGCAAACAAAAAACGAAAAACCTCTTTACCACACCCATCCAGGGTGCTCTTAATCTCTTGATTAATGGGAGGGTCCATAAGCTAATAAACCAATCACTTTGCAAAAGCTTCTCCAATAAAATTAATTACAAATTTACATAACAAAACCAGGTCAGTATATTCTTACACCTTTAAGGAAAAAACAAAAATGAATACAAATTGCATTTTATAAACATTCAACAAAAATGGCCACAACATTCCGGCCCCTAATTCCTGTGTAACATGAATTATATCCGTCTAAGTGGCCATCACAAAATGCAATATCAATAATTTTCTTCAGTAGTCCATCCATATAAGTCTTCTTAAAAACCAAACAAAAGGAAAGGTCAATGTTCTATGATTTCAAGTCTCTGTTGTTCATGTGTTTGCTTTTTGTGTATTCAAAAAAGGTGTATGTTGCATAATGGAGTGTAGAGCAAAGTGAGTGTCAGTGTAAATGTAGAGCCAGAGGTTCCAGAACTTGGCTCAGTTGGAGGCAAACATTCATTGTTTCCTCTAGATGGCCTCCACCAGGAGACATATTTTGTTGATTGGCCTCTCCAGCTCATTTGTTCATGTCTTAACTCTAACACGGCGAACTACTCTGTGTGCATCGGCCATGGTTTCAGTGATGCGGCCAATGGGCCAAGAATTTCTTGGTGCAGCTCCATCAACAACAAGCACAACATCACCAATGCAAAAGTTCCTACGAATCTTGTTCCATTTCTGTCGTTCCTGGCTTTTGCCGTTGTCTTTGACACACTATGCAATCTCTGATTATTTTTCTAGCTGCTGAATTAGCATGAGGGATCCAGTACTGACGGCGAAGTGTTGAAAGCATGTGATTTCTTCCTCTGTGACCAATCTTTTCGTGAATATGCTGAAGAATAAGCTTTGAAACATGGCTTTCTTTTGGCAAAATTGCAGGATGTTTTGTTTCCTCAGGTAAATCCGCTTTGCTCAGTCTTCCACCCACTCTCAAGACACCATTAGCAACTACAGGATCAAGCTTATACAGATGACTTGACTTCCTTACAGTGCCAGAGTTTAGGGCAGTCATTTCATCAGCAAAATGTTTTCTTTGCACAAAGCTCACTATAGCTTCCTCAGCCTTGGACAAATCCTCAGTTTTGAGCAGAGTGTTCCATTTATCATCTTGCTTAACACATATTTGACTTCCACAGTGCGTGCCCAGCAACTTCTGTCTTTTCCTTGTTTGCAGTTTAAGTCTTTCTTTTACTTTTAGGATCCATGCCACACACCTTTTTAATTTTGTCCAGCTGGAGAAGTACAACAGCAGCTTAGTAGTGGGACACACATCTTCTTTCAGCACAGCTGCACACAACACTTTTACTTCTGGGTCAGCTTCCAAATGGACAGATACACAATTCATGCCTACAGGCCAGTGAACAACAGGTTTACTGAGAAATTCTGGACCATTGATCCAGGTGGAAGATTTCAGGAAACAGCCAACTGTCATTCCTCGAGAGGCTGCATCAGCTGGATTCAGCTTTGAACTGATGTACCTCCACTGCTCAACTTTTGTCAAAGCATGAATGGTGGAAACTCTATTAGCTACATACGTTTTGAACCGTGTGGTTGTGTTTGCAATGTACTGTAGCACAGTTGTGCTGTCAGACCAAAAGACTGACTCACTCAGATTAAGATTGAGTTCAACTGATAGCATTTTGTCCAAGCGCACAGCTAAAACTGCAGCAGCCAGCTCAAGACGTGGGATGGTGACTTGTTTTAACGGCGCCACCCTTGCTTTACCAATAATAAAGGAAACACACACTTCCTGCTTGCCATTAGATAGCCTAAGATATGATACGGCACCATACCCAATTTCACTGGCATCGCAAAAGTGATGCAGCTGTGCACTTTCTATCTCCCCAAATCCTTTGGGTGTGACACATCTACTAATACTAAACTTGTTAAGAAGAACTAAATCCTCAACCCATTTTTGCCAGGTTTGTGCCATTTCTGCTGGTATTGTCTCATCCCAGCCAAACCTCAGTTTACATAGATGTTGCAGAATTTGTTTTGCAGGCAGAATGACTGGAGCTAAGAAACCCAAAGGGTCATAAATGGAGCTGACATTGGACAGAATACCACGTCTTGTAAGTGGTTTGTTCTTGTTCACAATACTGAATGTGAAAACATCACATTCAATATCCCATTGCACACCGAGAGCTCTTTCTGTGGGTAGCTGATCCCGACTAAGGTCCAGCATCTTTACACCTGTGGCTCTTTTTTCCTCCGGGATCTGACAGAGGACAGAGCGATCACTACATACCCACTTATTGAGCTTAAATCCCCCCTTGGCACACACTGCAGTAAGCTGCTGATAAAGTGAGATGGCCTGCTCAACAGACTGAGTAGATTTAAGACAGTCATCTACATAAAAACTATGCCTGATTGTATGTATAACCTCCTCTGGGTACAGATGTTGGTTGTCATCAGCAGTCTTTAGTAGTGCATAGGTGGCACAGCTGGGGGAGGATACTGCACCAAAAATGTGGACTAGCATCCTATGTTCCACCAGCTGTTTTGTGATGTCACCATCGGGCCACCAGAGAAAACGTAAAAAGTTTACGTGTTCCTCAGCTACTCTGACCTGATGAAACATCCCTTTAATGTCTGTCATAAGCGCTATTGGACCCTGCCGAAAGCGAATCAGCACACCTAATAAAGTGCTAGTCAGATCTGGGCCTTGTAATAGCTCTTTGTTCAGTGATGTTCCAGAAAATGTTGAAGCACAATCATACACAACACGCAGTGTTTTCTTGCGGGGGTGGTAGACCCCATGATGAGGTATATACCACACCTTTCCTTCCTCATTCTTCAACTGCTCTTGTGGTATGATTTCTGAATGTCCCTCCATACTAACATTGTGCATGAATTCTTTGTATTCTTCAAAGAATAACTGATCCTTCTGAAACCGTTTTAGCAGATATTGCGCCCTCTGCTGAGCCACCTGCTTGTTGTTTGGCATTCTTACTTCAGGTTTACGAAAGGGTAATTTCAAGTAATAATGGCCATCTTTAAGTACAGCTGACTTTGACATTATGTTCATGAACTGTTTATCTTCTACAGACATTTCTGCACGCTCATTACACTGGCTCTCCACAAAATCTTGATTATACTGCTTAACCAGCATTTCCTCTAAACTACTTATAGAAATGCGGTTTACCTGGACAAAACTAGCATCATGCTCATCCTTTTCACTACCCTGATTGAGTGGCCCATTGACAACCCAACCAAGACGAGTCAGCACAGCATAGGGTCCATTACCCTCACTGTTAATGATTCTCCAAGGTTCCAGCGCTTTGGGAGAATTTACACCAATAAGCAGCCCAATGCCAGCATTTATCGGTGTCAACTCAACATCCTTTAAGTAAGGCCATTTTCTTAAGTTTTCTTCTTTAGGGATATTTTCTTTAGTGACAGGAATAAACTTTTGGGTGTACACAACAGGCAACCTCAAATACTCATTCTGTTTCAAAGCAGCTACTTCCATACCAAAAAGTTTATAGCTACTTACTGGCCTTTCCTGACCCATAGTCTTTAACATGATTTCCACTTTCTTTCCAGATGCATTTAACTGCATCATCAACGCCTCAGTGCAAAAAGTTGCAGAGCTGCCGGGATCAAGAAAGGCGTACGTCTCCACAACCTTCGTCCCATTTTCCAACTTCACTTTTACTGGAACAACTGACAAGGCACATTCATTAGACCCGGCCCCAGTATGGCTACCAAAGTTCAAAGAAACAAGAGCATTTGAGACTGATGATTCCATACATTCAGCTTTAGCTGCTTGCCACTGCCGTTCTTTTGAGTCTATGTGAAGAACAGTAGGGTGATTTTTGTTACAGGTGTGGCACGTCAAACGATGTGGACAAGCTTTACTCATGTGGCCTCTCTTTAAGCAACCAAAGCATAAACCTTTACTCTTAAGGAATGTCACCTTTTCTTTGTTGGCTTTTAGTTTGAATGAGTCACATACGTCCAAAAAATGAGTTTGGTCACAAAACAAGCACCAAGTTTGATCTAACCCTTTATCTTCATGGCTTATCTGAGTCCGTTCCGGTTTGTGTTTGTCATTGATCTGTTCTGAAACTACAGCTACAGAAGTAGCAAAGCTACTGCTTTTAGTTTTAAGCGGTGTCTTTGATGGTTTTGAAACCATCTTTTCTTTTGTGTTTTGACTTTCTCCAAAAACAGGATCTAATGCAGCTCTTGTTTGCTTTTCAAGAAAATCAAGAAGATCTTTAAACCCTGCTCTGCGATCGCACTTTTCTGTTATATCAATGATTATTAGTCGCCATTTATCACGAAGTCTAAAAGGCAACTTTGAAACAAGAATCCTCATATTGGTTGAATTTTCCAGCTCATCAAGAAACCCAGCTTCATCCATTGTGTTGAAGCAGCTTCTTAGAAAGAATGTGTAAGCACGTAATGCTGAAGCATCATCAGATTTTAAAACTGACCAGTTAAGAGCCTTGTCTATAAATGCAGACGTTATCTTTGCTCTGTTACCAAAGTTCCACTCAAGCTGCCTTTTTGCCTCAACATAAGCTGTCTGTGGACTCATGTGCATACAACTTCTCACTAAAATTCTGGGCTGTCCTGTAGTAAACTGTTCTAAATAATAAAGCCTATCCTGCATATTATCAGTTTTAGTCTCTATTCCTTGTTCAAAAGCCTTAAGAAAGGATCTAAAACGCAAAGGATCACCACCAAAAACAGGAATGTCTATAGCTGGAAGCAGTGACAACCTCTGTTGGTTTACAAGCATCTGAGTAATTTCATTTTGCTTTGTCATAATCTCTATTAGGGCACTGCTGTGAACATCAACCTGTGAAGAGATTGGCCTTGGGCTTTCCCCTTGTGGTTTGACCTTAGCAGGTGCATGTGTCTCTAGGGGCATTGGCAAAGGAGAATGAACTAAAGGGGCTTTCTTTGTTCTTGGAGCCTTTCGAGCTGTAGCAGCAGGTATGAACTCAGTAGATGTTCCAGAAGGCGCTGTAATCCCGCCTTCTGATTCAACCTCAGCCCTGGATGCAAGGCTCTGCCGATACTGAGCAGAGGTGAGAATTTGCCTTTTTGCATCAGCCTTAACCAACTTAGTTCTTAGAGCCAATGCTTCCTTTCTTGCTTTTAATTGAACTTCTTCCAGTTCGAGCGCATGTTTTTCTTGCAGTGCGTCCACCTCCGCTTTTAAAGCGGCTCTTTCCACTTCCGCTTCCATCAGCGCAATTGAAGCCGCACGCGAGCTTCTACTTCTTAAACTTAAGGCTGCAGTAACATTACTGGGCGCTTTACTAGAGCCCTTGCTGACAGGTTTAGCAACTCGTTCAGAAATCATGTGGCTCGCTTCTTGCGCTACTTGTGAGACACTATCATGCGGCGCAATGTCACTGTCATGAGATGCTACCTTTGATTCAACATTAGAGGCTGCAACTTCATCCTTTTGTGGATCGGGGTCTGCATTTATCCAAGTGTCGATTTCATGCAGAAAGTCTTTAAAACTGATCAGCTTAGGTTCATACCAATCGCTGTGATCAGTTTCCTTTTCATCATCGTTCAGCAATTTTTGAACTGAAGTCTGTAAGTCCATAAACTCTCCCAAATAATCGTTAAATGTTCTCATGTGTTCATCTATGGAGGCTTTTGATTCTCCAGCATCAATGAGAGCATTAATGTCATTTCGTTTTCTTGTCAGAACGCCAAGCTTCGCTCTGCGTTTTTTAATTAAATTAAAAAGCTCTCTTTCTTCTTCCTCCATTTTAACCAGAAAATTCGTTTCACAAGGTCCAAAAGATAATATTTTAACACTGGCATCCCCAGGCTTCTACCTACCTACCTAAACCCCCACGCAACATTATTTTGCATTTCTACCTATGAAACCCGGAGAGACAGTCAAATGGTGGAAGTGGAAGCTAAACTGGCTAGTCATTCATATGTATATTAGGCTGTTAAGTAGGAATTCTGGAGGGAGGGGAGTGGGGGTGTGTGATTGAGGGGGTGGGGGAGCTGCTAAAAGCTGTGAACTTCTTGATGCATTCTCAATCATCCAGGGAAATAAATCTCCAAAAGTCACCAACTTGGAGTGTTTCCGTTTGCCATCTTAGGGAGAAATCAACACACATGGGTGTAGGTCCTTTGTTGCTGAGATTTATTGATAAAAAGTACAAAAAACCAACCATTTGTACACATATTTACAAATAATAATAAAAAGTGAGTGAGTACAAACAATTCAACATTTTCAGCAATCACTCACAATCCTGGCACTGCCATATCTGTAGTCTGCATTTACCACATGTGTATCTGTAGCAGCGAACACATCGCTCAGTGGCCTGATTTCTCTTGCATTTGTGTTTGACCTGACACGTGGCTCTTTTCCCAGGGCTAGGTTTGGAGGGTTGTGCCTGAAGCAACTGTTCTTTTCTTGCCTTCTTCCCAGCTACATGAGAGTTAGCCAACTCTGTTGCAAGCGCCACCAGGAAGTCCACCCGTCTTTCCTTCGTCCCGGTGCATGCTTGATACAGCACATGTGCATTCAGTGCTGCCATGTCAATCATGTTATAAAACACGGCGACTGGCCAGCGCCGTGTTCCTTTGCGGACAGTGTACTCCCGAACCATCTGGTCCATCACATCCACGCCACACTTTGTTTTGTTGTAAAGGGTGACAGTGTTTGGCTTCCTTTTGGTAGTGTTATCAGTCTGAACCACGCTGTGCATGCTGCTAAGAATATAGACTGTCTTCTTCCGTTCTTCCGTTTCTCCATCTGCAGCGTACGCTTCTATTGGGGTGAAAGGGAGACAGGTCCCCACATGTTCTTCACGCCACACTGTGCCATCTTTCGCTGTCTCAGTCCCCAAACAAGGTCTCTTTTTCGGTGGAGAAGCAGTCTCCTCATCTGCAGTGTGAACAAATTCAAATTGTGAGCAAAATGGGAAGGTCAAACAAAATCACAAATGCATGCATAGATACTAATTATAATTCCAGTATCTCCTCCTCTGTATCAGAATAATGTCTGAAATATCTTACTTACTAACTACATCCACTTACTTGTTTGAAATGAAAAAGGAAATAACATGAAATGAAACTAACCGGAAGACTGATCAGACAGCTCTGAGTCCGAATCTGGCTGAACTTGTAAGTCTTCACCATCTGAGTCACAAGGGTCGACTTCCCTCAGGATCATTTCCAAGGCCTGCTGAGTGGTGAGTCTTCTCTGCATTTTCTTTCCTTGGAGAGGAGGTCCGTACACCACAGAATTCTTCAGGGCAATGAAGGATTAGGCGAAGTGCAGTGAGATTGTATCATATATATAGGGCTTGGCTTCCTGATCAATGCTCCACTACCAAAAGGAAGCCAAGCCCTGCCACCCTTTACAACAAAACAAGGTGTGATCACATTGATGCCACAATGGACGACTGATCAATGCTCCACTACCAAAAGGAAGCCAAGCCCTGCCACCCTTTACAACAAAACAAGGTGTGATCACATTGATGCCACAATGGACGACTGGTCAATGCTCCACTACCAAAAGGAAGCCAAGCCCTGCCACCCTTTACAACAAAACAACGAGCCACGTGTCAGGTCAAACACAAATGCAAGAGAAATCAGGCCACTTTGCAATGTGTTCACTGCTACAGATATACATGTGGTAAATGCAGACGACAGATACCATGGCAGTGCCAGGACTGTGAGTGATTGCTGAAAATGTAGAAATGTACTCACTCACTCACTTTTTATTATTATTTGTACATATGTGTACAAATGGTTGGTTTTTTGTACTGTACTGTTTTTATCAATAAATGTCAGCAACAAAGGACCTACACCCATGTGTGTTGATTTCTCCCTAAGATGGCAAACTGTAACACTCCACTCCCCCACTCCCCTCCCTCCAGAATTCCTACTTAACAGCCTAATATACATATGAATGACTAGCCAGTTTAGCTTCCACTTACACCATTTGACTGCTCTCCGGGTTTTATAGGTAGAAACGCAAAATGATGGCTCCGCGGGGGTTTTGTTTCATGTTGCAGCTCAGCATCTCGGTTGATTCAAACAAAGTTTCGCATTTACTCACGAACTTTGCGTTATTTTTTCAGTCCATTCTGCGAAGATCCAATCTTCCAAGTCCAATCTTGCAAGCTTTTCCATCTTCCAAGTTGACATCCAAGCGAGTCAAAATGATTTTTTGACTTAAATGTCGCGGCCTTTTACGTTCCAAACACCAAAAAAGTCCAAGAAAAGGCCGTGGGTGGCAACGGGAGGTTTGTTTTAGAACGCACTTCTGACTCCATTGTTTAAAAATCATATGCCGTTTATTTCGTGCAAAATTATAAACAAAAATCAGCCAAATAACTTCTTAAAACTTAAAATTAAACGAAAGTTAACTTAATTTGCTTTAACAACTTCAAAAAGTGTTCAAAAAAATCATTTTCTAACCCTCCCATCTTCCCATCTGACATTTGGCAAACAAAAAACGAAAAACCTCTTTACCACACCCATCCAGGGTGCTCTTAATCTCTTGATTAATGGGAGGGTCCATAAGCTAATAAACCAATCACTTTGCAAAAGCTTCTCCAATAAAATTAATTACAAATTTACATAACAAAACCAGGTCAGTATATTCTTACACCTTTAAGGAAAAAACAAAAATGAATACAAATTGCATTTTATAAACATTCAACAAAAATGGCCACAACAAAACTTCTCACACGTTCCCGTCACAAGTGTCTTCTAAGTGAAGCTACCAGGTTCAGGTGCAGCTTGTTTATCTGGAGCTGCAGTAGATGATCCATCCTCACAAAGCAACACAGACAGCAGATCTGCAAACACACAACACAACCAAAGGATTCTCTCTGCATGTCTGTGGCTGATGCTGCTGGAACGAAGCTGTTTGAAACCTTGTTGTTCTGCACTTTGGGACCAGAAGAGGAAACTGAAGCTCTGTGCAGAGGGTTCAATGGAAGCAGCCAAGCGCTGTAAGTGTCTGCTGTACAGGGATGCTGGTTCAGCTGTGGCTCAGTTTCACAGTGTGACTCAATAAAAGCAGCAGGAAATCAAAGCTTGATGCTTTCATCAGTGTGGAAATAAGAAAGTTTCCTGTGACAGACGCTGGAGCTCTTTCACTCTCAGCTTCACAGTTTCAGCTTCAAACTTCTTGCAACATGTTTCTAACACGGCCACATTCCACCTTAATGGAGCTGATATCTTGTGCATCAGCACATTTTCTAAAGGCAGCGATCACATCTTTAGTTTTGGATGTTTAACTGCAGATTGTTTGTGTTTATAGCACATTAATTACAGCAGCAGCGTTGACCACAGTGCTGTACAAGAATCCAAAATAACGAGTAAAATAACTCCTCATATTAATATCACACATCAAATATCAAATAACTCTCATGCTGTATTAAAAGCCAGTGAATACAAATGTGTTTTCAGAGCAGATTTACAGAGACTGACAGCAGGAGCTGGGGCTGTTCGATAGAACGATGTATATATGATGACCATATGAAAACGTCTATCGTTTCATATCACGCTCTTTGTTTCCTGCTTATGTGTTTGTGTGTTTTCCAGATAAACCTTTCAAAATAAATCTGAAGATCCTGTTGAGAGTTTTCAAAATAAACACAATACATTACTGCGGTCGCTCGTTTATCCGAGTTACGTTCTAAAAAATAAGTCTCAGAATGAAGTAGCAGCTTTATGTTTTACAATTATTTATAGAAGTTTTAAGGCAGTTAAACCCTCACTGCACACTTTCTACACTTTTCTCAGACAGGCATGAACATTTTCACACTTTTCTCTCTTGTTTAAACAAAGTTCAAACCTTCATAGAAAAATAAGTTCATTATTAAAGAATGAAAGCAAAGTGTTTCTGAAATGTGTCAAATCAGCCTTTGCTGGCATTAAATGAGCTTCTGTGTGAGGAGCACTCGTCCATGGCCTGGGCTCCTCGCTGTCAGGTAAAGTTTCATAAAGCTTTTGAGTTTTTATGCAGATAATGTTGGTGTCCAGCACGATGTTCTTTTTCCTGCGGTCACTGAGCCACAAAGCCAAAGCTGACTCCATCCTTACGATGTTCTTGTTGTGGACAGTTACAACCTTTTTGCCTCCTTGTTGAAACTATGATGGTCAGCATCTTCCTCTGCCTTTGGCTGCTACCACAGGTGCAAAACGTCTCGTCATCATTGTTGTTTGTTGGGACAAAATGTACAAACATACAGTGCAGCACTGCAGAGTCACACTGCTGTAAATTTGAACACATTCTGTACTGTACAGGAGACACGGCACGAGATTGGTTGACAATGGTCTACAGCCAATCAGGACGCAGAACGCAATGTGCTGTAAAAAACAAAAGCATGCAAAATTGCACAAAAAAGATCAGCGAAACAGCGAGGCCGCCAAAGGTGAACTGTGTTACAGCGAGGGACCAGCGTGTATGTGGTTGTTGGGACGATACATGTCTTTGAGCTTGTGTCAGAAGACGAGCTGCAGCTTTCTGGACCAGCTGCAGTCTTGCCAGGCAGGTCCCACTAACTCCAACATATAAGGAGTTACAATAATCCAGCTGGGACGTCATGAAAACGTGGATCGCCCGTTCAAGGTTTTTAAAAGATATAAATGATCTCACCTTAGATAAAAGCTCAGTTTGAAGAAAGACCGCTGTACAACTGAGCTCAGCTGTTTTTCAAAGGTCACATTGCCGTCAAATATAAGCCCCAAATGTAATAATGCGATTTAATAAAAGAGCTGAACCAGTCTAATAGAGCGCCCTTGATGCCGCCATGCTCCAATGGTGACATCAAGATGCTGTGGTCAACAGTGTCAAAGGCAGCGGTCAGATCCAAAAGCACAGCTGAGTCTCCTGATCAGTGGCTGATAAAAGATCATTAAGAACTTTTCAAAGTGCAGTTTCAGTGCTGTGAAGAGCTTTAAAACCAGACTGAAACCTTTACAACAGATTGCAGCTGAAAAAATATAATCTTTTACAAAATCTTCGACAGGAAGGGAAGCTTTGAAATAGGCCTGAAGTTTGAGCGGACAGAGGATCCAGATCAGGTTTTTAGTACAGGCTGTACAACAGCATGTTTAAAACAGGCTGTACAACACCTGAACTAAGACTGCTGTTAGAAATCGCTAAGATGTCGGAACCAACAACCTTTAACATCTTTTTAAACACGTGTTGGAACAACATCATTTGGACAAGATGATGTCTTTATAGCATCACATCGTTCCTCCACCTGATCAAACCACACAGGCTCAAACTGATCAAAAACAGCTGAGCAGGTGAATATTTTAGCCCCGGTGCGATCTCGGGCGAGAGTATCGATGATGGCCAAAGGGCAGCGTCCAGCTCTACGGCCGCTGAAGAGCTGAACTTCCTGTTGGTCTAGAGTGAACAGGCGCTGCCTAGCCTTTTTGGTCTGGACCTGGTGTGGCACGCCATGTCAGGTCTGAGGAGATGTGGACCCACAGATACTTGAAGAGACTGCACCCTCTCCACTGGAGCTCCGTTGATGATAATGGGCTTGTAGTCCTGTGCTGACCCCTTCTGAGGTTCACCCCAGCTCCTTGGCTTGCTGGACTTCACTGTGAGGTGGTTGTCCTGGCACCACGATGCCAGATTCTTCACTTCATCCTTAGGACCCCTCATCGTGTTGTGAGATGGCACCCAACACCATGTGTCGTCAGCAACTCACAATGGTGTTGGGAGCCATGGGTGGCCACACAGTCTGAGTGTAGAGGGAGTAGAGCTTGGCGACGAGGACACATCCCTGAGGTGCTCCTGTGTTGATGGTGATGCTGTTGAGAAGCACCTGCCCACCTCACCACCTGAGTTCTGCCAGTGAGGAAGTCCAACCCCGTCCACACAGACGGCTGTTAAGTCCCAGATCCCTCAGCTTTGTGACAGTCGGCAGGCACTTGTGTTGTAACGCGAACTGTAATCAAAAACAGCTTCGCACATGTTCCCTGTTTCTTGCCACCGGTGCCTGAATGTGTTGTAGACTTGGGGCGATGCATCCTCTGTGTATCGTTTGGATCTGTAGGCCTGCATGATATCTGTTGGTGTTTGGGATGGAGGAGGAGATGATTTTCTTCACGACGCCTCTACAAACACTTCATTACTAACTCGGAGTGCAGTCAACTGCCGTTAAGTTCAGGAGGATAGGTTTCTGTTCTTGGGCACAATCGGTTTTATTTTGAAGCATGTGGGGGACCACAGCTTCGCCAGGACTCGTTGAATGATAAGTGAACACACCTGCTAGCTGGTCAGCACAGCAGCGCAGCAGACGGCCGGTGAGGCCGTCTGGCCCCGCCGCTTTCCTTGTGTTCATCTCCTCAGTGCCGCTCGGACGTCATGCTCCGCGATGCTGGTCACCGGTCTCTCCGCTGATGGACGTCACTGTCCCTCGGTAGTCAGGCGGTAGATAGCATTAGCCGCCTGGCTAACCTCGAAACGGGCGTAGAACCGATTCACGCGTTGGTGTAATGCAGAGTCGCGTTGATCGGCGCAGTGTCCCGGCTTTGTAGTCCGTAATGGTGCGTAGTCCGTGCCACATACTCGCGTGTGTCGACTTGGTGGAAGCGGGACTCCAACGTTCCCAGTATACCGGCGTTTGGCATCTCTCACCGCGCGCCGCAGCCGTAGAGGCCGCTTTGTAGGCGCTCATAGCGCAGCGGCGAGACCCGCGTTGTAGGAGGCGGTCCTGGAGTTTACTGCAGTGCGGATCGATCTGTCCACCACGGTTCTGGTTTGGGAATGTGGTGACTCCGCATGGGATAATCTCCTCCGCTAGCATATTGACGAAGCAATACGGCGCTTCCGTAACTCGTTGATGTCGACTGCGCATGCTGAACATGTCCCAGTCGACGTCGTTGAGTGCGTCCGGTAGCGTAGCTTCTGATTGGGCGTCCACCGTTTACCTCCCTCGTGGTCACGTCCCCCTCCGTATGCTTTGTTAACTGGGGATGAGAAGATGGCGTTGTGGTCAGACTTCCCAAAAGCCGGGTGTGAGACAGCTTTTGTAGCCCTGTTGTATGGCGTGTAGCGTGATCCAAATCCGATCCCCTCTCGTTGGCACGAGACATGCGGTAAAAGTTTGGCATGACTTGTCTGAGGTTCGCTTTGTTAAAGTCTCCTGCTACAATGAGGGCTGCGCCCGGGTCCTTGTTTTGAAGCGAGCTCAGCAATCATGTAATTCGGACAAAGCCATACCGTGTCCGCTTGGGGTGGGATGTAGACCGCCGTGGCGATGACTGAGGTGAACTCACGGGGCAGATAGAAAGGGCGGCACTTAATGCTCAGGACTCCAGATGTGGCGAGCACCGCTGGAGAGAGTAGAAATGCTCCTGCATCAACACACTTTCTGTTTACCATGAAACACACTCCTCCACCTTTGGTTTTGTTCGACTCTGTCGTTCTGTCCGCGCGGAGACAAAAAGAATGAATCCGACGGAGTTACGGCCTGGTCCGGCACGGTGGGGGTCAGCCATGTCTCCGTGAAGCACAGAATGTTGCAGTCCCTCATGTCACGTGGAAGTGACCCTTGCTCTTAGGTCATCGAGCTTGTTCTCCATGGATTGTACATTGGCCAGTAGGATACTGGGCAGTGGTGCATGATACGCCTGCTGTCTCAGTCTGTTCCTAATACCAGCGCGTTTTCCCCGGCGCTTCTTTGTTCTGCGCCTCGGATGAGCGGCCCGTCCTTTGTTGTTCTCCGCGCCGCGTAGAATCTCTGGCGGCCAGAAGGGTCAGGTTTAAAAGTGTCCAAGATTAGTGTGCAACCTTGGCACCGATGTTAACAAGTATCCGCTGTCGTATACTTAAGACTAGAGGATTTTGGGATGTAAACCAGAGCAAAAAATAAGTAAAAAACAAGAAAAGTGGATAGTCGGAGCGGAGCGGTCAGGAAGGCGTCTGGACGTGGCCGCGCCATCTTGTCAGCCCTTGTCAGCCCTTATATTGTCAAAATCTTCTTTCAATGCATTTCTAACTTCTTCTTTTAACAGCGTACTAATGTCCTCTTTAATGGATTGAAGAAGCTCCAATTTTAGAGCAGTAGGATCCACACACGCGCTGCGCGCTGTGATTCTG
>NW_024387527.1:0-12759 GCF_900408965.1 Simochromis diagramma
CAGACAAGACTGACCAAACGCGGTTACAACGGCCTGGAAATGGATTACAAGAAGGCCCTATGACTCAAAGGCCCACAACTGGAATCATGGAATGCCTAGAACTATATAAGAATCAACAGGACCCGGAGAGCCTTCATCAGGAACTCAATGGGGATGTGGTGGACAACACTGGAGCCGACCAAGTGAGGCATACTGTCAACACGGCTGTGTCTTCATGGCCAACGGATACCGACGAGGAATGAAGAGCAGTTGTCAGCCACCTCGCTGGACATGGAGTAGACATCAGCTGTAATGCCAAGGAGTGAACGAGACATCGGGATGTCACTGATCCAACCACCAGATAGATAGCGAATGACATCGGAATTAAAATAATAAAAATTTGGAAAAAAAAAAAAAAAATGAACACTGGGAGAAGGTGGGGGTAGGGGGGGGGGTCGGATGGTAACAAAGACAAGAAGAGAAAAAGTAGTCGAATAGAGGGGAGGCAAACTACGACGAAGGGCACGCTTGCAGACATACGAGGACAGTACAAGTAGACGGGGGGGGGGGGGGGGGGGGGGGGGGGGGGGGGGGGAGGCGGGGCGCGCAGGGGTGAATGGGAACGCGGGCGTGAAGACGGGGGCCGCGACGGGAAAGGGGCTGCCAGGCGGACGCAGGGGGTTACCTGCAAAGGGTCGAGTGCAAGGCATGAGGAAGTCAGCTGCAGGGTAGACAAGATCCGGCTATCAACACCTTACGCCCTGCCCGTGAAAAAAAACAGTGGGTTTTCGCAAAGGGTGTGGTAACGGGGGGAAGGGGGGGGGGGGCGGTGGCTGGGGGGAGGGAATAGGGGACTGGGGCCGAGAGGGAGGGGAGGAGAGTAGAGAGGCCACTGAACATAAGGGACGGAAGAAGGAGCGGCGTGGGGGAGGGGGTTTCGCAGACCCAAAGGAAGTGCCAGGGGCACCCTTAGGCTGTAGAGGGCGGCTAGATCAGGAAGGAAGGGGTGGCAGGCGGGTGACTGGTGGAGGTGGTCAGCACCAGGAGGGTCCAGGGGAGGAGGGAAGGCAGGGGAACATCAACAAATACGTCACGAGAGATGGCCGCCAGGACTGACAGGGCAGTGGCTCAGGGTGAATACCTCAGTGGGCAGGAGGCAGGAAACCCCAGAGAAAGAGAGGGGATACAGGAAACCAGTCGAGTGGAGAGGACAGGGGCCCGCTGAGCGGCGATGTAGCCACTGCAGGATAGAGGGGAGGGTGGGCTGAGAGGCGCAGGAGAATCCTACCAGGGGCTGGGTGGGACACAGAAGCGGGGACGGAAAGACAGCAGTGGGAGAGGCACGTAATCAGTGGGGGCAAGCAGCGAGGAACAAGCACTAAGAGCACAAGAGGGCCATGGGAGGCCTGGGGGGTCTAGTCACAGAAGGAGGGACCAGGGCAAGACCGGGCAAGGTGCAGGCTGTGGGTAGGAGAGGGAGGGGTGCTCCGAGGGAGACAGAGTCCAGTCATAGACGAACAGGGGATGTAAGATGCTGAACAGGGGCAGGAAGGGGCATACATGGAAGTGGGCCATAAGGTCGCAGTGGCGGCGATAGTGTAGCAAGCGAACATCTGTGGACGGGGAGTAGAACGCTGGGAAATCACCCAGGGGGGGATCAGAAATGGGAGATGCGGCCCCGAAGGGTGGATGGAGAATGGACGCGGGGGAGCTTAAGATCATGTGTGGGACTTCCAGAATACAGACAGAGAGGACAAAATGGTGGGTGGCGGTAACATAGCCGGGGGACAGTGAAGTGGTGGTGGAGACAAACTGAGGTAAGGGGAAGGCCGTAGTGAGTCAAGGGTAGGGCGGGTTGGCCCCTAAGTGGACAGGGGGGCGAACGAGGGGCATGGAAGAAGGAAGCGATGGAGAAGGCTCGGAGGAAATACCAGGGGGCTCCAAAAGGAGATAGAGCTCGGGGAAGGATTGGTGGAGGGGGGGTGAAGGTAGCGGGTGGTTTCGGCCAGGTGGTGAATGCGAGGGCGAGCGTAGGTGGCGAGGGGGTAGGAGCTGCCGCAGGCTAGGGCGAACGGATGGGGCTGGGGCGCAGCAGGATCTCCCCGGGGGGGGAACAACAGTAGAGGGAGCTCTGTTTCAGAAGGAGGCGCATCCTAGGACGAGCTAAGATGAGGCTGGGCGGCAGGGGGGGGACGCGGATGCAAGCTACCAGGCAACACGCTGGTGAAGGACCCGGAGCTTGAAGGATTTGACCGTCAACCAGGGGCGAGTGGGGAAGTGATATATATAGAATTAGATAAAAAAAAAAAAAAAAAGAGCAGCCGGGGCAGCGACGCGCGCCTGGGCGGGGCGGTTTTTAGCCTTCAAGCTGCGGGGGTGCCATCACAAAGAGGCGTGGGAGCTGGGGAGTGGTCCTGGCGCAGTACTTAGCTGTTCCCAGGACTGCGCTCTTCTGGAGCAAGATCTTCCGATGTGTTATTTCGCCGGATGCGTGCTGGGAGCGCGGGAGCTCGACTAGCTGTGGGAGGTCACCGGCACCTAGTGCTGGCCGATTAGCCACGGGGGAGACGCGACCAGTTAGCCGTATCACGCCTGCGCACATCCTCGGTCAGGAGGCTCGTTCTCTGAGGCCACTTGGGGGGGAATTTCTCCAGCTGTGTCTCGGGTAAAGAGTTGCGGGCGTAGGCGAGGGGGAAAATGCGCGAGGGGGACAGGGGTAGTGTGGCTGGGGGGCGGAGTGCGGAACAGGGGGGGGGGAAGACATACGCGGGGGTGCGTAACGGCAGCGATAATCGTGCGATAATATTGATCGACGCACAAGAGGCGAAAAAAAAAGAAGACGTGGGGGGTCGCATGGGTTGGGTAGAGGTGAAGGCGAACAGCCATACAAGTAGTATTGTGTCGCGTCTGTATCGTGGGAAAGGTACAGAATCAGAGGAGCGTTAGCGCGTCAGTCTGAGATAACACGCGACGTTGAGGGAATCGTAACCCATAGTTAGTAGGACGCATGACAGGGTCATGAAAGAAGGGGGAAGGAGAAAAAGGGGAAAGATCAGGATTATACCCATTGCACAGAAGTTCCTTTACACTATGGCCGAAGGGGCCAACTTGGGTAATAATTTGAGTTGCATGTGAAAAGGCCATTTAACCTGGCTAGACAATCGTGTGGGCACACCCTGCTGTTATGTGCTGGATGTCTCTGGGGCATCGATGAAAAGAAGAAGGAAGTAGAACAGAACCTGCAGAACACGATGGGGGGGTGCGTGTGCCGTGGGTGATATAGGTGGAAAGAGAAAGAAGCACCAGAAGCCAAATACCGTTATTGGATCTTGAAATACAATACAGAGCCTAAGTTACGTTGAAAAAGTAATGAATGTATATGTGAGGGGTCGCACCACACCCCAAAATGTCATAATTGGATGTGTCACAGAGGGGAAAAAAGGAGGGGAGGAGGGAAGGAAAAAGAGTCTGGTGGCTGGGGTCTTCAGGTGGCCAGCGGTATGTGAATAAACCAGGAAAAGGGAGAACACTGGTAGGAATAGATCTGTGAGATAAGTGACAGCCACCTCCTCTATCTGCCGGTGGTACATACCGTGCAGGGCCTGTCCTTCCATGATGGTTCCTCGTCTCCCTCCTCTTTCTTGGGTTTCTGCTGCCTGAGGTATTCACTGAGCACTCGGTCAGTGGGGCCATCTTCGTGATGTATTCTTGGATGTCGTTGTCTCATCCTGGACTGTGGTGCTGACACTCACCAGTCCCCGGCCCCCTTCCTTCCGCTTAGCGTACAGCCTCAGGGTGCTGGACTTGGGGTGAAACCCTCCATGCATGGTAAGGAGCTTTCTTGTCTTTATGTCAGTGGCTTCTATCTCCTCCTTTGGCCAGCCTATTACCCCAGCAGGGTACCTGATCACGGGCAGGGCATACGTGTTGATGGCCCGGATCTTGTTCTTACCATTCAGCTGACTCCTCAGGACTTGCCTGACCCTCTGCAGGTACTTGGTGGTTGCAGCCTTTCTAGCGGCCTCTTCATTGTTCCCATTTGCCTGCGGGATCCCCAGGTACTTGTAACTGTCCTCTATGTCTGCAATGTTGCCTTCTGGTAGTTCAATCCCCTCAGTTCTGACTACCTTCCCTCTCTTTGTTACCATCCGACTACACTTCTCCAGTCCGAACGACATTCCAATGTCATTGCTGTATAGTCTGGTAGTGTGGATCAGTGAATCGATGTCTCGTTCACTCTTGGCATACAGCTTGATGTCATCCATGTACAGGAGGTGGCTGACAACTGTGCCGTTCCGTAGTCGGTATCCGTAGCCAGTCTTGTTAATGATCTCACTGAGGGGGTTCAGGCCTATGCAGAACAGCAGTGGGGACAGAGCATCTCCTTGGTAGATCCCGCACTTGATGGTGACTTGTGCTATGGGCTTGGAGTTGGCCTCTAGTGTTGTACGCCACATCCCCATTGAGTTCCTGATGAAGGCTCTTAGGGTCCCATTGATCTTGTACAATTCTAGGCATTCCAGGATAGGATGAGGGACCTATGGATATAGGACCTATGGATATATATATATATATATATATATATATATATATATATATATATATATATATATATATATATATATATAGCTGAACACAAAGTGCTTTACACTTGACATGCCGGAAATGATATATTGAACAAGTAAAAAACAAGTAAAAAAAAAAAAAGAAAATAATATAAAATAAAGAAAAAATATTGAAAAAAATAAGGTGATAATTTAAATGATATTTAAAATAATAAAATTAGCACAATAACCCTAACCCATATCAAAAACAATAATAAAATAGTATAAAATGATAATTGGAATTACATTTAAAACAATAAAATCATCACATTAGATTAAAACATCAAAATCAGGGTCAGACTGTGTCATAAGCCAAAGAGTAAAGTGGACAATTAAGGGGTCTTTCTATTGTGCTGGGGCAGATTGTTACACTGATTAGGAGCAGCAATAGAGAAGGTCCTGTCCCCTCTGAGCTTTCTCTTGGACCTGGGTACCTCTAGGAGCAGCTTGTCAGCTGACCTGAGAGACCTTGGGGGTGAGTAAGGATGCAGAAGCTCAGAGAGGTAAGTTGGGGCAACACCATTTAAAAGTTTAAAAACAAACATGACAATTTTAAAATGAACTCCAAGATATAGAGGCAGCCAATGGAGTGAAGCGAGGATGGTAGCTATGTGCTCTCTTTTACGAGTTCTGGTTAAAAGTCGTGCAGCAGCATTTTGGACCAGCTGCAGACGAGAGATAAGACACCGACTAACTCCAAAATACAGAGCATTACAGTAATCGAAACGAGATGAAATAAAAGCATGGATTACTGTTTCACAATGCGGCCTGGATAAAATAGCCTTAAATGATAAAAACTGGACTTTACAGTAGCCCTAATTTGAGTGTTCAATTTAAAATCAAATTGGACACTCAAAATACAAAAACACAAATACAAAACACTGGGCCACCCAGGACCATGGCAGTTTCTGAGTGAAGGAGACATGTACAGAATGAACTCTGTTCAACAGTCAAAGCTTTCTCTAACAGGAGCAGACTCTTTACACTCTCCACAGAAGACAAACACTGAGGAACCGGGAAACAAGACTGTAAATCCAGGATAAAGAGGTTCAGTGAATGTGGTGTTGAAGGTGTGGAGGTGGATGAGAGTGTCAGAGGAGACTCTGTAGAAGGACAGAGTGCCAGCAGGACAGTCAACATACACTGCTGCTCTGTTAGAGACAGAGGAGGAGGAGGAGGAGGAGGAGGAGATGATGGGTGTTTCACTGTTTTTGTGCCTGACAGAGCAAGGACCATCATCAGAGCAGCTCAAATTCCAGGACTCCTCATTCCATCCAAACACACAGTCATAACTGTCTCCTTTCCTTCTGATTCTTCTGTAACTCACTGATATAAAAACGTCTCCGCTCCACTCGACCTCCCAGTAACAGCGACCAGTCAGACCATTTCTACACAGTAACTGAGGGCAATAATCAAATCTGTCTGGATGATCAGGATATGACTGAACCTGATCCACATTTGTCACCTTCCTGTTGTTGTCAGACAGTTGGAGGTTTGTGTGTACTGTGTTTGTGTCGATTGTGAGTTGACAGGAATCTGATGGAGAGAACAAACACAATCCAGCTGCAGTTATTGATCCATCATCTGTTCATTGATTGACACTTTGATGATGACTCCTGACATGATGAAGATGGTTGAATGTGTGCTGCTTTGTTTTCATGAATCCCATTAAAAACACACTTACACTTCCTCAGACCTGGTCTCAACCATCGGACTCCAGCAGGCTCCACCCTGAAAGGAGGAGGGGGGTCAGAGCAGCACAGTCAGCATGCACACATGGACATTACATGGCTCTCACACACATACTGTTACACACTGATAAAGGAACAGTCCAACATTTTCACAAGTACACTTCAATTCATGTGTGGATCAAATTGCTGATGGTTATGGCTGATCCTGGCACTGCCAGTACACCACTATAATGAATGAGATATGACTAATTCACACTCTAAGCTTCATAACCTTTCTATTCCGCTTCTTTTTCTATGAGAGACACCCAGAATGGCTGAATGGCAGAAAGGCTGGACAGTCTGAATTCCAATGACTCACATTGGACAATAACCTGCCTCAGTCCCACACAGAAGCTCCTCCCAGGCAACATCCTGGCTAAGATCAGAAGCAGATACATAATAGACTCAATATGTGAACAGGGCACAGAAAGGAATTGTCAGTAACACCAGAAGAGTGAGACATCAATTTCTGGTAGACAGAGCAGTCGCCTGAGAGTATAACCTGCGCACCACCTGGATTGACTATTAACTCGCTCTCGCGAAGAAAAAAAAAAAAACATATGTCTCTACAACAAAATGGAGCCCAAAAGAAAAAAGAAATGTTTCTGCTGTGTGGGATCATTTCGATCTTGTAACTGCAAATAAGGTAACTGTTTTCTGTCTTTGTTTCAATGTAATCTATCAGAATAGGAAAAACAGCAAAGTGACTTGCAGTGTAAATAATTTATTTTATTTTATGCAGGTTAAATGTTGCATCTGTTCTGCAGAGCTTTCTTAACAAAAGCACCTCCTCAATGTTTAGGCATTACAGAGCCAAACATGAAAATGAGGAGACAAACACACCGAGAATGAACACGTCGGCCTATATAGACATTGAGCAGCATTATAATTTTTTTTTTTTTTATTAATATGTGTTTTATTATTTTGCAATCAAGCATCTAGGAAGATTGCTCTGGACCAGGCAGTCCTGAATTTTATTATAAAGGACTGCCAGACCCTTAGTATTGTGGAGATTGTTGAAGAGAAACATTCCAAAATCAGAGGATCCTTTAACGTACTGGGGGAATAGGAAGACATCTTATCTGGCCCTTTTTGACCTGGCTTTACAGTTTTTGTGTACCCCAGCTTCATATGTGCCCTGTGAGCTTGTGTTTTCCAAAGCTGGGGAAATGGTGTCAAAAAACACGCAATAGACTGAATGAAAAAACATTGGATAAACTATTTTTCTGAATAGAAATTTATAATAAACTCTGAGTCAATTACATTTAAATGGGTAATATTAGGGTTAGGGTATTAGGGTCACAATACTTTCATTTTAATTTTCACTTAATGTCATTCACAAAATATTTTAAAGATGACTACAATATTTGCAATGTAAAAGATATATAAAGTGATTCCATGGAAAGTACAATACCTTACAGTGTATACAAGTATGACTAGGTCATTGAATCAGTGTCTGTTGTGTGTCTCAAGTAAGTTGCCTGCAATGATATTTAAGGTGCAGCAGGGTCAGTATGGAGCAAAACAGCAACACTGTGTCGACACAGTATCGATACAGTTTGGAGAATGTGCTGAAACGCTTCACGAGGCCTCATCTACCCATCACTAGAAGTCACTGACATCAAGACAAGGATGCTCTTTACCATAAATGGAAGGTTTCACAGAAGGAAGAAGGCTAAGGACTGGTGAGCATCAGAACCACTGCCAAATCCCAATGTGTGCTCAATGAATACCTCAGGCAGAAGAAACCTAAGAATAAAAAGGAGCATGGAGAAGAACCATCATGGAAGGGCAGGCCTCCGCACAGTATGTACCACTAGCAGAGAGAGGAAGTGGATGACATCCAGAAATGCTTCCAGTGGTCAGACAAATCTGGTCTGAAAGTTAGCACAAAGGCACCAATCTTGCCAGCACAGGAACAACTCTAAGGTTTAGATCAGCTCATTAGTCTCAGTGATGGTTGCTATTCAAATTGTCCAGAATGCTGCTTTCACATTATCTAGTACACAGGTGTCAAACTCCAGGCCTCGAGGGCCGCTGTCCTGCTTGTTTTCAAATTAACCTGCCTTTGTTGCTTCTTATTGGCAAAGCACACCTGATTCAGGTAATCAGCAGCAGGTAGGGCAGGGATATCTCAAAAACAAGCAGGATGCTGGCCCTTGAGGACTGGAGTTTGACACCCCTGAACTAGTGCATCTTCAGAGGGTACTTCACTTAAACTTTTTAACTGGCTACAGAGGGTCCAGGTTTCAAACTTCACCATGATCCTGTCATTTAGGTCAGCTACTCAACACTCAACACTCCTTCTGCATGGGTAATGATAGTATCTCCCTCCTGACCTGCCCCTTGCCATAGCATTTCTTCATCAATTTCTAGACGTAAGAGCAGTTCCTTCTTCTAAATGTTGGAGCACTGAGCTACTAGTTGTTTCACCATCAGTCTGGATTCCTGGGTATGGACAATTCCATAGGTCCCAGATCCTATTTGGCTGGGGTTACTCGGTAGAAGAATTCCAACAGCGCCCTGTTCTCATCTCTTGCCCACTTGTGCCTTTTACTTCCAGAAGCTCATTAGTGTGTCCTGGTTGCTCAACACCTGATGCAGACCTTGTAATTTTTTGGGTGACGTCCGGGCCAGTAGTGCTTCAGTTTAGCCTAGGGACCCATACTGGAAATATATATTTCTGTAGGGTTGTTTGTCTGTAAAAGTTATTTTACTATCATTCAAGACTAAGGATTGTTATTTTATTGTCATTGTATTGTTAGGCAGGAAACAATAATAGTATTTGACACCCACATTGTGTTGCAAACATAAACAAAAATTTGCAAACATGCCAACACATTTGAAGATTAAATACACAAAAGAATAAAAAATTGTCCAAAGGTACACGTCAAGTTTGAAATAAAAGGAACATTTCCCAGCTTGTTCCTCCTCTATTGAACATTTCTTGCCCATACCCTTAGAGTGTTCCAGTTCTCCAGCCTGGATTCTTTCAGTCCAGCCGACAGCAACTTCATTCCTGAGTCTCCCTGATGATGTATAGCTCAGGTCCAGCTCTCGCAGATTGTGAGGGGTTGGAGTTCCAGAGCTTGAGGCCAGAGCAATTACAGCCTTCCTCTGTGATTCAGACAAGCCTGACAAACTGCAGACACACAAAACAACAACTGAGATCAGGAAGTCTCTCCACAGATAAACTGTCTCCTGCTCAGTGGTCAGCTCTGATCTTCATCTTACTGTCATCAGAAGAAGATCTGGATGTGTTTGACCTGAAGAAATATTCAGCTTCAGATGAGGCTCTTTTGAAATTTCTAACAGTGGTCAAAGCCTCCAACAAAGCTCTGTAAGGAATTTTGTTTTGGATGTTATTATTATTATTATTATTATTATTATTATTATTATTATTATTATTATTATGTTAAATGCAACTTAGTTTATGGTGTTTTCTGTATTTTTGAAAAACAGCAACTAGAGCTTTTTTCTTTTTTTAAATAAGTTACAGTGTCTGTTCAGTTTCTCGACTGGTCTGTCCTTCAAGCTCGGGTCCTCTACCAGAGCCATGGGAGCTTGAGGTTCCTGTGCAGAATCTTAGCTGTGTCTAGGACTGCACTCTTTTTGGCAGAGATCTCTGATGTTGCTCCTGGGATCTTCTGGCGCGACTCGCCTAGCTTGAGAGTCACTACGCGTAGCACTGCAGTTACCACTGGGACCACTGTTACCTTCACTCTCCACATCTTCTTGAGCTTTACTCTGAGCCCTTGGTATTTCTCATGCTTCTTGTGTTCCTTCTTCCTGATGTTGCTGTCATTCGAAACACTACATCTATCACTACGTCCGTCTTCTTCCGTTTATCTACCGCAACTATGTCCGGTTGGTTAGCCATCACCATTTTGCCTGTCTGTATCTGGAAGTCCCACAGGAGTTTAGCTCGGTCATTCTCCACCACCCTACGGGGCGTCTCCCATTTTGACCTCGGGACTTCCAGGCCTTTACAACGATGCTCTACGCACATATATTCAGCCCTACCCTTGTCTATGTCTCGAAGAAAAAAAAAACACCTTTTAGAGAAACCAAGGAAGCGCAAAAAACACCACAGAATTTCCATATAGTGAAACCCCACTTGGTCTATCATGTTGTAAACCAGTGTTAAGAATTGAGCCATTGCTGTTAACATGTTGAATGTGACTATACAAATTCTATTACTTTCCTCTCTCTCTGATTAAGCTCTCAGAGAGTTAAAAAATTAAGTTTGCCCTTTGTGTTATAATCAACATTACTGTTGATTGCATATCCTCAGGCTCTACAGCTGTTGGTGAAGTAAATCACAGTCACTACATTGCATGTGTCAAGACAGTTTATTTCTTTGCTCAGTCATTTTAAAGTACTTTAAGTTTGTGGTTGAGAAACATTACTGTCCTCAGTGAAGCATTCCTCTCTCATCTAAATTCTGATGTCAACACCACAAACCTCAAGTAACACTTCACAAATAAGAACAGAAGTCTGATCCTCCTTTACTATCTTCTTTTCTCAAAGTCAAGTTCAATTTTCGATTTCCAAATAGAAAACCAGAAATGATGTTATTCAGTAATGCACTTAAGCATGTTTCCTGAAAGTGGTCCATCAGAAGAAAGGGGGTGATAAAGTAGCCTTAGAGAAGGAAGAAAAGGAAGAAGGAAGAGATAAAACATTTTTCTGTTAGGTTAAGAAAATAATAATAATAATGATGGGGTGCATGAAGCCCCAGCGTAAGGACTGTGAAGTCCCCGAATAAAAGCAAAAAACCAAAAAGAGAGTTATAAAGAAGTATTATTTGTCCCCTTTTATTTGCTGCATTGTTTTTAATCTATGATTACTGTTGCCTAGCAACAGAATTACTAAATTGGCCACCAGTAGTGTATGCCTGCATCACTTGATACTGAACTACTATCATTAAATCTACCAGCTCCTCACTGTTTTTCATTTATGTAGATGCATATTATTGTTGTTGAGTAAATTTAATTTTTTGTGTTTGCCACAGAGTTAACTATAAAAGTTTTCACAACACTTCCAGTCGTTTTGTCTTGTCTTATCCAGACAATATTAAAGTTCCTTTTATGTGACTACATATATCAATGTTTCTTCAGGATGAACTGGTGTAACCTTTCAGAGAGGAGCTGTGAAGTTCTGTCCTCAGTCCTCAGTTCCCAATTCTGTAATCTGAGAGAGCTTGATCTGAGTAACAACAATCTACAGGATTCAGGAGTGAAAGTTCTCTCAGCTGGAGTGAGCAGTCTGAACTGTATATTGGAAACACTAAGGTCAGTTTCAGTCTTTTAAAATTATAACAATGTAAAATCAGTTCGTTGTTCTTTTGAGTCTGAAACGGCTTACTAATGTAAGACTTCAGATATGATGCAAAAATGGCATTATTTAACGCTAAAGATGACATAATCTATCATTTTAATGTTTTCATGTTAGTCTCACATGTCAAGTTTCATTTTGTCTGTCGCTTAATTTCTAATCATTTGGTTGAGTCCTGTGATTTTAAATTAAAGTGCAACAGTTCTAAATCAACTGGATGCTGACCCAGCCCCTTTCAGAAACAGAAACAGGCAATGGCAAAGGCAAGATCTTTGCAATGAGTCCTCCCATTGTCACAAACTGTTGCTCATAAGAGATTGTGTCAATGTTAACATTGACACAATCTCTAACATTCTGGCTCTAACATTCTGGCTTAACACCACAATCTGTTTAATCAGGCTGGAATATTTAAAAAAGAAAAAACGAAAAAAAAAAACCCACTTTAACACTTTAAGGCCGGTCGGAGCGGGTACGCTACGTTTTGCGCAACTATTTTTAAAGCCCGGTAAAATTGCAACCGCATAATCTAGCGCAATTTTTTTTTTTTTTTTTTTTTTTTTTTTTGCATATGAAACTTGAGTAGTTGTACTCACATCTTATTCATTTAGCTTGTCCCAAGTCACAGTTTCCTTCCACATATGGCTTTGCAAGATTTGCATTTGCAGGAAAAAAAACCCATTATATTCCTGTAGGACTTGGTTCTATGGTAGGTCTTAAAGGGTTAAATAACTTTTCTTGTTGTTTTGTGTGTCTGCAGTTTGTCAGGCTGTCTGATCACAGAGGAAGGCTGTAATTCTCTGGCCTCAGCTCTGAACTCCAACCCCTCACATCTGCGAGAGCTGGACCTGAGCTACAATCATCCAGGAGACTCAGGAATGAAGTTGCTGTCGGCTGGACTGAAGAATCCAGGCTGGAGACTGGACACTCTAAGGTATGGCAAGAATGTTCAATAGAGGAGGAACAGCTGGAAATGTTCCTTTTTATTTCAAACTGACGTTACCTTTGGACAATTTTTTATTCTTTATGTGTATCTTCAAATGTTTGGCATTTTGCAATTTTTTTATGTATTGCACACAATGTGGGTGTCAAATACTATTATTGTTTCCTGC
>NW_024387528.1:0-3606 GCF_900408965.1 Simochromis diagramma
GATTTTATTTTCAAAATTAAACTACTAACCTACTCTGATCAATGATGTTAATGATCACATCTGGACTCACCCAGCCTTTCTGCAGTTCCTCACAGCTGGAATCAGTCTCCGTCGTCCCTGCTCTGATGTTTTGTACTTCTGCAGGTCCAACTCATCCAGAACCTCCTCTGACATCTGCAGCATGAAGGCCAGAGCTGAGCACTGGATCTCAGAGAGTTCCTTCTTTGATCTGTTCTCTGACTTCAGGAACTCTTGGATCTCCTGAAATAATGAGAGGTGGTTCATCTCCATCAGACAGTGGAAAGATGTTGATGCTTCTGTCAGGATGAGCTTTATCACTGTTCATCTCTTCAGGTTGTTGATTGACTCTCTGGCTGGTTCCTGGACTGCTCTCTGTCTGACCCAGCAGACCTACTAAGAGTCTCTGGTTGGACTCCAGACAGAGGCCATGAAGGAAGCGAACAAACAGGTCCAGGTGGCCATTTTTACTCTGGAGGGATTTCTCCATGGCTCTCCTCAGAAATACATCAAGTGATTGGAGATCTTTGTTATCAAAAACACTGGAAATCATCTTGGTTAAAGATTTTGGTTTAAGGAAGTTCTTCAGCACCTCTGTCTTCCTGTTGGTGTGACAGTGGAACATGTAGACAGCAGCCAGAAACTCCTGAATGCTCAGATGAACAAAGCAGTAGACTGGTTTCTGGAAGATCACACACTCTCTTTTGAAGATCTCTGTACAAACTCCTGAGTACACCGAGGCCTCTGTCACATCCAGACCACACTGCTCCAGGTCTTCTTGGTAGAACATGATGTTTCCTTTCTCCAGATGTTCAAACGCCAGCCTCCCCAGCTTCAGAAGAACTTCCCTGTCAGCCTCTGTCAGCTCCTGTGGACTCGTCTCATGTCCCTCATGGTACTTGTTCTTCTTCCTCTTTGTCTGAACCAGCAGGAAGTGTGAGTACATGTCAGTCAGGGTCTTGGGCAGCTCTCCTCTCTGCTCTGTAGTCAACATGTGCTCCAGAACTGTAGCAGTGATCCGCGAAGACTGGGCTACTACACATGATGTGGAGGCTCCTGGATGTCTTCATGTGGGAGGTGATTCTACTGGACAGCTCTCATCACTGAATCTCCTCCTGAAGTACTCCTCCCTGGGCATCAGTGAAACCTCGTACTTCTGTTAGCCTGTCAACACATGTAGGAGGGATCTGATTGGCTGCGCTGCAGGTCGGGAAGTTATCCAGACGAGAGCCGAGGGAAGCAGATTCCCCTGGATGCGGTTTGTCAGCAGCTGGCTGACTGATGACTTCTGTGTGACATCAGACAGCAGCTTCCTGTTGGTGAAATCCAATGAAAGTCTGCTTTCATCCAGGCCGTCGAAGATGAACAAAAGCTGAGAGACAGCCAGCTTCTCTGCTGTGACCTTCTGTAATGTTGGATGGAAAACATGGAGCAGCTCCAGAAGACTTACTGCTCATCTCTGATCAGGTTCAGCTCCCTGAATGAAAGCAGAACCACCACACTGACATGTTGGTTCTCCAAGCCCTCTGCCCAGTCCAGAGTGAACTTCTGCACTGAGAAGGTTTTTCCAACACCAGCCACGCCGTTGGTCAGAACCACTCTGATGGGTCTCTGTTGGTCAGGTAAGGTTTAAAGATGTCCTGGCACCTGATTGGAGCGTCATGGAGGCGCGCCATCTTGGAAGCTGTCTCCAGCTGTCTCACCGCATGTTGGGTATGAACCTCTTCACTCTGTCCCTCTGTGATGTAGAGCTCAGTGTAGATCCTGTTGAGGAGGGTTCTACTTCCTGTTTCATCACTTCCTTCAGTCACACGTTCACATCTCCTCCTCAGACTGATCTTATGTTCATCTAAAACCTCCTGCAGACCAACATCTGCTGAAAGAAAGAAAAACAATGAGACTAAAGAGAAAGAAAACTCTTCAATGTCTGAACAACACAAGAAGTCCAGTTTTCAGAAATGAGTCCATCAGCAGACAGATGTTCAGTCTTACTTTGTACACAGCTGCTCTGACTGGCTGTCTGCAGTCCAGCTCTGCTTCTGGATCTTTCTCCACACTGTGCAGAAGCTCTGATGGTGACACAGAAAAGTCAAAGTGGAGATACTTCTGTCCACCTTTGATTAGACTCATTATAAAAAGGAAACAAAGTTTGAACACAGTCATGTTTCCAGTTCACTGACTTACATTTATTCCATGGACACTCACTCTAACCTGAAGCACAGCTACAACCCAACATTGTTGAGGCCTCATCTCCTCCTTTCCTGACTGTAAAGGTTAAATATGCAACAACCAACAAATAAAAAATTTGGTTCATTTCAAAGAAATTCACACGGTGACCAAGTAAAATAACCGTAGTAAAGGAGACAACATCCCGTTGATGGTGGGATTATTTGAAAGATTTGCTTTAGTCACGTCACCAAATGCAGTTGAACCACCCGTGGATCCATGTTTGACCATTCTACCACTCTGAGCTCTGCTTTTTAATCATTTTATTATTATCATCATTCATTTATTCATTCTTTGGGGGGGGCTTTCCTAATGCCGCCCTAATAAGCTGATGTTCAAGGGGAAATATAACAGAAACTCTTTCAGTGTTATTCATTAATAAATTAACAGATAAACTGTGAAGAAGAAAAAAAGTGAGATTTAAAGGAGAGAGTGAGAAACTTGATCATCCATCCTCATAATACATGTTTATCAGTATCTGCTGTGACCATACTGCAGTAATAACTACAAGTCTACATTTCTGTGACTGTTGATCAATCACAGCAGGAATCTGAGCTCATCTCTGCACACAGAGCAGCTTCAGCTCTGGGATAAACTGCTCGCTTCACGTCCTTCTCAGCTCACAGACACTCATCCTGATACTTTCCTTTAACATTTGATGGTATAATTCATCTGAGTTTACACTTTATCTGCATAAATACAGAAAAACAGAGCCAAACACCAGAAACCATCAGTTTCACCATGTAGAATATATTGTTGTTTCCTTGCTTTTAATTCAGAGAAAAACTCTGATTTTGATTTTCTCTGTTCTCTTTGCCACAGCCCATCCCAGCAGCAGCTGAAGCAGCTGACTGTCACAACACTGAATAACACTTTAGGAGGAACGTCTTGATGCATTCTTAATCATCCAGGAAAGTAAATCTCCAAAAGTCGATTCTGTTCATCTGGACATAGCGTAAATGTTGTTATTCCAGCTGGACTTTTGGCAAAGCTGAAAAGGCACCTAAAGAAAGCTCCAGCCGATCCAGGAGAGAAGGACAACTACTGACTAAGCGACCTGTAGCTATCCCGTATCTGTCAGGAGTATCAAAACAGTTGAGACGCATTTTTTCTAAACACCGGGTCTCTGTGGCTTTTAAACCCCAAAACTGCCCCGACACAAACAGAGTAACATAGTGTACGCTGTTAAGTGCAGGAGGATTGTCAGGATTTATACATCGGGGAAACCAAATAACCTCTGGCTACAACACAGAAGAGCCACCTCGTCAGGCCAGGACTCTGCAGTCTGTTTACACCTACAGGCCAGTGGACACTCTTTCAATGATGAGGATGTTCACATCCTGGACAGGGAGGAACGCTGGT